>NW_027254968.1:0-5000 GCF_042242105.1 Pempheris klunzingeri
GCCGCGGATCTTCGGTTGGCCCCGGATAGCCGGCTTCGGTCGGTGAGTAGCGCCGCTCGCGGAAGGGCTGGGGCGCGGCCGGACGACGGTCGCCCCTCTCCTATCGCGCACCGCATGTTTGTGGGGAACCTGGTGCTGAATCACTTGCAGACGACCTGATTCTGGGTCAGGGTTTCGTACGTAGCAGAGCAGCTCCCTCGCTGCGATCTATTGAAAGTCAGCCCTTGATCCAAGCTTTTGTATCGGCCTTGGAGCGCGGACTCCAACCGGTATCCCTCCCCGGGTGCTGGGATGACCAGGGGCGCGGAGAGAGAGAGACACAGAGACAGAGACAGAGACAGAGACAGAGGGGGAGAGAGAGAGGGAGAGAGAGAAAGGGAGAGAGAGAGAGACCGAGAGACCGAGAGAGAGAGAGAGACAGAGAGAGAAAAGACACAAGTGCACACCTCCACCAGAGTACCAGGGGCACTGTGATGGAAAGGCCGGCGTGGCAGGCACTCATCCTGGGGCTCACTGACGGCAAATCCCCTGCTCCTCTGGAGGACTACCAGGGGCACGAAGAGAGAAAAGACCAAAGTCCACACTTTCTGCAGAGTACCAGGGGCACGAAACCTCCATTGGATTACCAGGGGCACGAAACCTCCATTGGAGTACCAGGGGCACGAAACTGCAATTGGATTACCAGGAGCACGAAACCTCCATTGGAGTACCAGGGGCACGAAACTGCAATTGGATTACCAGGGGCACGAAACTGCAATTGGAGTACCAGGGGCACGAAACCTCCATGGGATTACCAGGGGCACGAAACTGCAATTGGATAACCAGGGGCACGAAACTGCAATTGGATTACCAGGGGCACGAAACTGCAATTGGCGTACCAGGGGCACGAAACCTCCATTGGATTACCAGGGGCACGAAACCTCCATTGGATTACCAGGGGCACGAAACTGCAATTGGAGTACCAGGGGCACGAAACTGCAATTGGAGTACCAGGGGCACGAAACTGCAATTGGAGTACCAGGGGCACGAAACTTTGGCGGCGGCCAATGCTGCTGTTAGGATCGTGGGAGGGGTGCTTAAGTGTGGGTACACGGGTCCGCCTGGTGGGCAAGGTTCCTGGGAGTGGAGGTGAGTGGAGATAGCGAGAGGCCGGCTGGGGGTCAAGGCTCCTGGGAGTGGAGGTGAGTGGAGATAGCTGGAGCCTGGCTGAGAGTGAGTGAGTGAGTGAGTGAGTGAGTGAGTGAGTGAGTGAGTGAGTGAGTGAGTGAGTGAGTGAGTGAGGAGTCTGAATGGAGGCTTCCCTGCTGGGTCAGGGGGCCCGGCTGGGGGTCAAGGCTCCTGGGAGTGGAGGTGAGTGGAGATAGCAAGAGTCCAGGAAGCAGAGGCAGAGTGCGTGCAAGCTTGCTGGAGCCTGGGTGAGAGTGAGTGAGTCAGGGACCTGGCTGGAGGTCTCCCTGCTGGGGGTGAGCGGGTTGAAGTCAGGGCCGAAAGCCCCACTGGAGGCCTCCCTGCTGGGGGTGAGCGGGCTGAGCTCAGGGCTGAAAGCGGGCTGAGCTCAGGGCTGACAGCCCCACTGGAGGCCTCCCTGCTGGGGGTGAGCGGGCTGAGCTCAAGGCTGAAAGCGGGCTGAGCTCAGGGCTGAAAGCCCCACTGGAGGCCTCCCTGCTGGGGGTGAGCTGGCTGAGCTCAAGGCTGAAAGCGGGCTGAGCTCAGGGCCGAAAGCCCCACTGGAGGCCTCCCTGCTGGGGGTGAGCGGGCTGAGCTCAAGGCTGAAAGCGGGCTGAGCTCAGGGCTGACAGCCCCAGTGGAGGCCTCCCTGCTGGGGGTGAGCGGGCTGAGCTCAGGGCTGAAAGCCCCACTGGAGGCCTCCCTGCTGGGGATGAGCGGGCTGAGCTCAAGGCTGAAAGCGGGCTGAGCTCAAGGCCGAAAGCCCCACTGGAGGCCTCCCTGCTGGGGCTGAGCTGGCTGAGCTCAAGGCTGAAAGCGGGCTGAGCTCAAGGCCGAAAGCCCCACTGGAGGCCTCCCTGCTGGGGCTGAGCTGGCTGAGCTCAAGGCTGAAAGCGGGCTGAGCTCAGGGCCGAAAGCCCCACTGGAGGCCTCCCTGCCTGGGGTGAGCCCCAATGGAGGCCCTAACCCTAACCCTGCTGGGGGTGAGCGGGTTGAGCTCAAGGCCGAAAGCCCCACTGGAGGCCTCCCTGCTGGGGCTGAGCTGGCTGAGCTCAAGGCTGAAAGCGGGCTGAGCTCAAGGCCGAAAGCCCCACTGGAGGCCTCCCTGCTGGGGCTGAGCTGGCTGAGCTCAAGGCTGAAAGCGGGCTGAGCTCAGGGCCGAAAGCCCCACTGGAGGCCTCCCTGCCTGGGGTGAGCCCCAATGGAGGCCCTAACCCTAACCCTGCTGGGGGTGAGCGGGTTGAGCTCAAGGCCGAAAGCCCCACTGGAGGCCTCCCTGCTGTGGGTGAGCCCCAATGGAGGCCTCCCTGCTGGGGGTGAGTTGTTTTGAGCTCAAGGCTGAAAGCCCCACTGGAGGCCTCCCTGCTGGGGCTGAGTGTGAGGGCTATGGTCAGGCTTGGGGTTAAGTGGGCCTGGCTGGAGGTCACGGGGCCTGGAGGAGGTGTTGGTGTGCGTCTCAGGGTGGAGGCCGGAGGTCACGGGGCCTGGGGGAGGTGTTGGTGTGCGTCTCCGGGGCCAGGCCGGAGGTCACGGGGCCTGGGAGAGGTGTTGGTGTGTGTGTCTGCTGGGCCTGGGGGAGGTGTTGGTGTGCGTCTCAGGGTCCAGGCCGGAGGTCACGGGGCCTGGGGGAGGTGTTGGTGTGTGTCTGCTGGGCCTGGGGGAGGTGTTGGTGTGCGTCTCAGGGTCCAGGCCGGAGGTCACGGGGCCTGGGGGAGGTGTTGGTGTGTGTCGGGGCCTGGGGGAGGTGTTGGTGTGCGTCTCAGGGGCCAGGTTGGAGGTCACGGGGCCTGGGGGAGGTGTTGGTGTGCGTCTGGGCCTGGGGGAGGTGTTGGTGTGTGTCTCTCAATTCAATTCAATTCAATTCAATTTTATTTGTATAGCCCAATATCACAACAGAGTGTCTCATAGTGCTTTACAAAGTTCACTGAGGGTGGAGGCCGGAGGTCACGGGGCCTGGGGGAGGTGTTGGTGTGCGTCTCAGGGGCCAGGCCGGAGGTCAGGAAGCCAGGCCGGAGGTCACGGGGCCTGGGGGAGGTGTTGGTGTGCGTCTCAGGGTGGAGGCCGGAGGTCACGGGGCCTGGGGGAGGTGTTGGTGTGTGTGTCGGGGCCTGGGAGATGTGTTGGTGTGCGTCTCAGGGTCAAGGCCGGAGGTCACGGGGCCTGGGAGATGTGTTGGTGTGCGTCTCTGGGTCAAGGCCGGAGGTCACGGGGCCTGGGAGAGGTGTTGGTGTGTGTCTGCTGGGCCTGGGGGAGGTGTTGGTGTGTGTCTCAGGGTGGAGGCCGGAGGTCACGGGGCCTGGGGGAGGTGTTTGTGTGCGTCTCAGGGGCCAGGTTGGAGGTCACGGAGAGGTGTTGGTGTGTGTCTGGGCCTGGGGGATGTGTTGGTGTGCGTCTCAGGGTGGAGGCCGGAGGTCACGGGGCCTGGGGGATGTGTTGGTGTGCGTCTCAGGGGCCAGGTTGGAGGTCACGGAGAGGTGTTGGTGTGTGTCTGGGCCTGGGGGATGTGTTGGTGTGCGTCTCAGGGTCCAGGCTGGAGGTCACGGAGAGGTGGTGGTGTGTGTCGGGGCCTGGGAGATGTGTTGGTGTGCGTCTGAGGGTCAAGGCCGGAGGTCACGGGGCCTGGGGGAGATGTGTTGGTGTGCGTCTCTGGGTCAAGGCCGGAGGTCACGGGGCCTGGGGGAGGTGTTGGTGTGCGTCTCAGGGGCCAGGTTGGAGGTCACGGGGCCTGGGAGAGGTGTTGGTGTGTGTCGGGGCCTGGGGGATGTGTTGGTGTGCGTCTCAGGGTCCAGGCCGGAGGTCACGGGGCCTGGGAGATGTGTTGGTGTGCGTCTCAGGGTCAAGGCCGGAGGTCACGGGGCCTGGGGGAGATGTGTTGGTGTGCGTCTCAGGGTGGAGGCCGGAGGTCACGGAGAGGTGGTGGTGTGTGTCGGGGCCTGGGAGATGTGTTGGTGTGCGTCTCAGGGTCCAGGCCGGAGGTCACGGGGCCTGCGGGAGGTGTTGGGGTGTGTCGGGGCAATTCGAAACATTCACCGGAGTACCAGGGGCACGAAACATTCATCGGCTTACCAGGGGCACAAAACATTCACCGGAGTACCAGGGGCACGAAACAGCCATCGGAGTACCAGGGGCACGAAACCTCCACTAGAGTACCAGGGGCACGAAACCTCCACTAGAGTACCAGGGGCACGAAACCTCCACTAGAGTACCAGGGGCACGAAACATTCACCGGAGTACCAGGGGCACGAAACAGCCATCGGAGTACCAGGGGCACGAAACCTCCACTAGAGTACCAGGGGCACGAAACCTCCACTAGAGTACCAGGGGCACGAAACCTCCACTAGAGTACCAGGGGCACGAAACATTCACCGGAGTACCAGGGGCACGAAACAGCCATCAGAGTACCAGGGGCACGAAACCTTCATCGGAGCACCAGGGGCACGAAACCTCCACTGGAGGACCAGGGGCACGAAACATTCATCGGATTACCAGGGGCACGAAACATTCATCGGATTACCAGGGGCACGAAACATTCACCGGAGTACCAGGGGCAGGAAACATTCATCGGATTACCAGGGGCACGAAACCTCCACTGGAGTACCAGGGGCACGAAACATTCACCGGATTACCAGGGGCACGAAACATTCACCGGAGTACCAGGGGCACGAAACATTCACCGGAGTACCAGGGGCACGAAACATTCACCGGATTACCAGGGGCACGAAACATTCACCGGAGTACCAGGGGCACGAAACATTCATCGGATTACCAGGGGCACGAAACATTCACCGGAGTACCAGGGGCACGAAACAGCCATCAGAGTACCAGGGGCACGA
>NW_027254968.1:15000-17500 GCF_042242105.1 Pempheris klunzingeri
GGTCTCCCTGCTGGGGGTGAGCGGGTTGAAGTCAGGGCCGAAAGCCCCACTGGAGGCCTCCCTGCTGGGGGTGAGCGGGCTGAGCTCAGGGCTGAAAGCGGGCTGAGCTCAGGGCTGACAGCCCCACTGGAGGCCTCCCTGCTGGGGGTGAGCGGGCTGAGCTCAAGGCTGAAAGCGGGCTGAGCTCAGGGCTGAAAGCCCCACTGGAGGCCTCCCTGCTGGGGGTGAGCTGGCTGAGCTCAAGGCTGAAAGCGGGCTGAGCTCAGGGCCGAAAGCCCCACTGGAGGCCTCCCTGCTGGGGGTGAGCGGGCTGAGCTCAAGGCTGAAAGCGGGCTGAGCTCAGGGCTGACAGCCCCAGTGGAGGCCTCCCTGCTGGGGGTGAGCGGGCTGAGCTCAGGGCTGAAAGCCCCACTGGAGGCCTCCCTGCTGGGGATGAGCGGGCTGAGCTCAAGGCTGAAAGCGGGCTGAGCTCAAGGCCGAAAGCCCCACTGGAGGCCTCCCTGCTGGGGCTGAGCTGGCTGAGCTCAAGGCTGAAAGCGGGCTGAGCTCAAGGCCGAAAGCCCCACTGGAGGCCTCCCTGCTGGGGCTGAGCTGGCTGAGCTCAAGGCTGAAAGCGGGCTGAGCTCAGGGCCGAAAGCCCCACTGGAGGCCTCCCTGCCTGGGGTGAGCCCCAATGGAGGCCCTAACCCTAACCCTGCTGGGGGTGAGCGGGTTGAGCTCAAGGCCGAAAGCCCCACTGGAGGCCTCCCTGCTGGGGCTGAGCTGGCTGAGCTCAAGGCTGAAAGCGGGCTGAGCTCAAGGCCGAAAGCCCCACTGGAGGCCTCCCTGCTGGGGCTGAGCTGGCTGAGCTCAAGGCTGAAAGCGGGCTGAGCTCAGGGCCGAAAGCCCCACTGGAGGCCTCCCTGCCTGGGGTGAGCCCCAATGGAGGCCCTAACCCTAACCCTGCTGGGGGTGAGCGGGTTGAGCTCAAGGCCGAAAGCCCCACTGGAGGCCTCCCTGCTGTGGGTGAGCCCCAATGGAGGCCTCCCTGCTGGGGGTGAGTTGTTTTGAGCTCAAGGCTGAAAGCCCCACTGGAGGCCTCCCTGCTGGGGCTGAGTGTGAGGGCTATGGTCAGGCTTGGGGTTAAGTGGGCCTGGCTGGAGGTCACGGGGCCTGGAGGAGGTGTTGGTGTGCGTCTCAGGGTGGAGGCCGGAGGTCACGGGGCCTGGGGGAGGTGTTGGTGTGCGTCTCCGGGGCCAGGCCGGAGGTCACGGGGCCTGGGAGAGGTGTTGGTGTGTGTGTCTGCTGGGCCTGGGGGAGGTGTTGGTGTGCGTCTCAGGGTCCAGGCCGGAGGTCACGGGGCCTGGGGGAGGTGTTGGTGTGTGTCTGCTGGGCCTGGGGGAGGTGTTGGTGTGCGTCTCAGGGTCCAGGCCGGAGGTCACGGGGCCTGGGGGAGGTGTTGGTGTGTGTCGGGGCCTGGGGGAGGTGTTGGTGTGCGTCTCAGGGGCCAGGTTGGAGGTCACGGGGCCTGGGGGAGGTGTTGGTGTGCGTCTGGGCCTGGGGGAGGTGTTGGTGTGTGTCTCTCAATTCAATTCAATTCAATTCAATTTTATTTGTATAGCCCAATATCACAACAGAGTGTCTCATAGTGCTTTACAAAGTTCACTGAGGGTGGAGGCCGGAGGTCACGGGGCCTGGGGGAGGTGTTGGTGTGCGTCTCAGGGGCCAGGCCGGAGGTCAGGAAGCCAGGCCGGAGGTCACGGGGCCTGGGGGAGGTGTTGGTGTGCGTCTCAGGGTGGAGGCCGGAGGTCACGGGGCCTGGGGGAGGTGTTGGTGTGTGTGTCGGGGCCTGGGAGATGTGTTGGTGTGCGTCTCAGGGTCAAGGCCGGAGGTCACGGGGCCTGGGAGATGTGTTGGTGTGCGTCTCTGGGTCAAGGCCGGAGGTCACGGGGCCTGGGAGAGGTGTTGGTGTGTGTCTGCTGGGCCTGGGGGAGGTGTTGGTGTGTGTCTCAGGGTGGAGGCCGGAGGTCACGGGGCCTGGGGGAGGTGTTTGTGTGCGTCTCAGGGGCCAGGTTGGAGGTCACGGAGAGGTGTTGGTGTGTGTCTGGGCCTGGGGGATGTGTTGGTGTGCGTCTCAGGGTGGAGGCCGGAGGTCACGGGGCCTGGGGGATGTGTTGGTGTGCGTCTCAGGGGCCAGGTTGGAGGTCACGGAGAGGTGTTGGTGTGTGTCTGGGCCTGGGGGATGTGTTGGTGTGCGTCTCAGGGTCCAGGCTGGAGGTCACGGAGAGGTGGTGGTGTGTGTCGGGGCCTGGGAGATGTGTTGGTGTGCGTCTGAGGGTCAAGGCCGGAGGTCACGGGGCCTGGGGGAGATGTGTTGGTGTGCGTCTCTGGGTCAAGGCCGGAGGTCACGGGGCCTGGGGGAGGTGTTGGTGTGCGTCTCAGGGGCCAGGTTGGAGGTCACGGGGCCTGGGAGAGGTGTTGGTGTGTGTCGGGGCCTGGGGGATGTGTTGGTGTGCGTCTC
>NW_027254968.1:30000-32500 GCF_042242105.1 Pempheris klunzingeri
GGGCCTGGGGGAGGTGTTGGTGTGCGTCTGGGCCTGGGGGAGGTGTTGGTGTGTGTCTCTCAATTCAATTCAATTCAATTCAATTTTATTTGTATAGCCCAATATCACAACAGAGTGTCTCATAGTGCTTTACAAAGTTCACTGAGGGTGGAGGCCGGAGGTCACGGGGCCTGGGGGAGGTGTTGGTGTGCGTCTCAGGGGCCAGGCCGGAGGTCAGGAAGCCAGGCCGGAGGTCACGGGGCCTGGGGGAGGTGTTGGTGTGCGTCTCAGGGTGGAGGCCGGAGGTCACGGGGCCTGGGGGAGGTGTTGGTGTGTGTGTCGGGGCCTGGGAGATGTGTTGGTGTGCGTCTCAGGGTCAAGGCCGGAGGTCACGGGGCCTGGGAGATGTGTTGGTGTGCGTCTCTGGGTCAAGGCCGGAGGTCACGGGGCCTGGGAGAGGTGTTGGTGTGTGTCTGCTGGGCCTGGGGGAGGTGTTGGTGTGTGTCTCAGGGTGGAGGCCGGAGGTCACGGGGCCTGGGGGAGGTGTTTGTGTGCGTCTCAGGGGCCAGGTTGGAGGTCACGGAGAGGTGTTGGTGTGTGTCTGGGCCTGGGGGATGTGTTGGTGTGCGTCTCAGGGTGGAGGCCGGAGGTCAGAGGTGTTGGTGTGTGTCTGGGCCTGGGGGATGTGTTGGTGTGCGTCTCAGGGTCCAGGCTGGAGGTCACGGAGAGGTGGTGGTGTGTGTCGGGGCCTGGGAGATGTGTTGGTGTGCGTCTGAGGGTCAAGGCCGGAGGTCACGGGGCCTGGGGGAGATGTGTTGGTGTGCGTCTCTGGGTCAAGGCCGGAGGTCACGGGGCCTGGGGGAGGTGTTGGTGTGCGTCTCAGGGGCCAGGTTGGAGGTCACGGGGCCTGGGAGAGGTGTTGGTGTGTGTCGGGGCCTGGGGGATGTGTTGGTGTGCGTCTCAGGGTCCAGGCCGGAGGTCACGGGGCCTGGGAGATGTGTTGGTGTGCGTCTCAGGGTCAAGGCCGGAGGTCACGGGGCCTGGGGGAGATGTGTTGGTGTGCGTCTCAGGGTGGAGGCCGGAGGTCACGGAGAGGTGGTGGTGTGTGTCGGGGCCTGGGAGATGTGTTGGTGTGCGTCTCAGGGTCCAGGCCGGAGGTCACGGGGCCTGCGGGAGGTGTTGGGGTGTGTCGGGGCAATTCGAAACATTCACCGGAGTACCAGGGGCACGAAACATTCATCGGCTTACCAGGGGCACAAAACATTCACCGGAGTACCAGGGGCACGAAACAGCCATCGGAGTACCAGGGGCACGAAACCTCCACTAGAGTACCAGGGGCACGAAACCTCCACTAGAGTACCAGGGGCACGAAACCTCCACTAGAGTACCAGGGGCACGAAACATTCACCGGAGTACCAGGGGCACGAAACAGCCATCGGAGTACCAGGGGCACGAAACCTCCACTAGAGTACCAGGGGCACGAAACCTCCACTAGAGTACCAGGGGCACGAAACCTCCACTAGAGTACCAGGGGCACGAAACATTCACCGGAGTACCAGGGGCACGAAACAGCCATCAGAGTACCAGGGGCACGAAACCTTCATCGGAGCACCAGGGGCACGAAACCTCCACTGGAGGACCAGGGGCACGAAACATTCATCGGATTACCAGGGGCACGAAACATTCATCGGATTACCAGGGGCACGAAACATTCACCGGAGTACCAGGGGCAGGAAACATTCATCGGATTACCAGGGGCACGAAACCTCCACTGGAGTACCAGGGGCACGAAACATTCACCGGATTACCAGGGGCACGAAACATTCACCGGAGTACCAGGGGCACGAAACATTCACCGGAGTACCAGGGGCACGAAACATTCACCGGATTACCAGGGGCACGAAACATTCACCGGAGTACCAGGGGCACGAAACATTCATCGGATTACCAGGGGCACGAAACATTCACCGGAGTACCAGGGGCACGAAACAGCCATCAGAGTACCAGGGGCACGAAACATTCATCGGATTACCAGGGGCACGAAACAGCCATCGGAGTACCAGGGGCACGAAACCTCCACTAGAGTACCAGGGGCACGAAACCTCCACTAGAGTACCAGGGGCACGAAACATTCACCGGAGTACCAGGGGCACGAAACAGCCATCAGAGTACCAGGGGCACGAAACCTTCATCGGAGCACCAGGGGCACGAAACCTCCACTGGAGGACCAGGGGCACGAAACATTCACCGGATTACCAGGGGCACGAAACATTCATCGGATTACCAGGGGCACGAAACATTCACCGGAGTACCAGGGGCACGAAACATTCATCGGATTACCAGGGGCACGAAACATTCACCGGAGTACCAGGGGCACGAAACATTCACCGGAGTACCAGGGGCACGAAACATTCATCGGATTACCAGGGGCACGAAACATTCACCGGAGTACCAGGGGCACGAAACCTTCATCGGATTACCAGGGGCACGAAACATTCACCGGAGTACCAGGGGCACGAAA
>NW_027254968.1:42500-45000 GCF_042242105.1 Pempheris klunzingeri
GGGCTGAGCTGGCTGAGCTCAAGGCTGAAAGCGGGCTGAGCTCAAGGCCGAAAGCCCCACTGGAGGCCTCCCTGCTGGGGCTGAGCTGGCTGAGCTCAAGGCTGAAAGCGGGCTGAGCTCAGGGCCGAAAGCCCCACTGGAGGCCTCCCTGCCTGGGGTGAGCCCCAATGGAGGCCCTAACCCTAACCCTGCTGGGGGTGAGCGGGTTGAGCTCAAGGCCGAAAGCCCCACTGGAGGCCTCCCTGCTGGGGCTGAGCTGGCTGAGCTCAAGGCTGAAAGCGGGCTGAGCTCAAGGCCGAAAGCCCCACTGGAGGCCTCCCTGCTGGGGCTGAGCTGGCTGAGCTCAAGGCTGAAAGCGGGCTGAGCTCAGGGCCGAAAGCCCCACTGGAGGCCTCCCTGCCTGGGGTGAGCCCCAATGGAGGCCCTAACCCTAACCCTGCTGGGGGTGAGCGGGTTGAGCTCAAGGCCGAAAGCCCCACTGGAGGCCTCCCTGCTGTGGGTGAGCCCCAATGGAGGCCTCCCTGCTGGGGGTGAGTTGTTTTGAGCTCAAGGCTGAAAGCCCCACTGGAGGCCTCCCTGCTGGGGCTGAGTGTGAGGGCTATGGTCAGGCTTGGGGTTAAGTGGGCCTGGCTGGAGGTCACGGGGCCTGGAGGAGGTGTTGGTGTGCGTCTCAGGGTGGAGGCCGGAGGTCACGGGGCCTGGGGGAGGTGTTGGTGTGCGTCTCCGGGGCCAGGCCGGAGGTCACGGGGCCTGGGAGAGGTGTTGGTGTGTGTGTCTGCTGGGCCTGGGGGAGGTGTTGGTGTGCGTCTCAGGGTCCAGGCCGGAGGTCACGGGGCCTGGGGGAGGTGTTGGTGTGTGTCTGCTGGGCCTGGGGGAGGTGTTGGTGTGCGTCTCAGGGTCCAGGCCGGAGGTCACGGGGCCTGGGGGAGGTGTTGGTGTGTGTCGGGGCCTGGGGGAGGTGTTGGTGTGCGTCTCAGGGGCCAGGTTGGAGGTCACGGGGCCTGGGGGAGGTGTTGGTGTGCGTCTGGGCCTGGGGGAGGTGTTGGTGTGTGTCTCTCAATTCAATTCAATTCAATTCAATTTTATTTGTATAGCCCAATATCACAACAGAGTGTCTCATAGTGCTTTACAAAGTTCACTGAGGGTGGAGGCCGGAGGTCACGGGGCCTGGGGGAGGTGTTGGTGTGCGTCTCAGGGGCCAGGCCGGAGGTCAGGAAGCCAGGCCGGAGGTCACGGGGCCTGGGGGAGGTGTTGGTGTGCGTCTCAGGGTGGAGGCCGGAGGTCACGGGGCCTGGGGGAGGTGTTGGTGTGTGTGTCGGGGCCTGGGAGATGTGTTGGTGTGCGTCTCAGGGTCAAGGCCGGAGGTCACGGGGCCTGGGAGATGTGTTGGTGTGCGTCTCTGGGTCAAGGCCGGAGGTCACGGGGCCTGGGAGAGGTGTTGGTGTGTGTCTGCTGGGCCTGGGGGAGGTGTTGGTGTGTGTCTCAGGGTGGAGGCCGGAGGTCACGGGGCCTGGGGGAGGTGTTTGTGTGCGTCTCAGGGGCCAGGTTGGAGGTCACGGAGAGGTGTTGGTGTGTGTCTGGGCCTGGGGGATGTGTTGGTGTGCGTCTCAGGGTGGAGGCCGGAGGTCACGGGGCCTGGGGGATGTGTTGGTGTGCGTCTCAGGGGCCAGGTTGGAGGTCACGGAGAGGTGTTGGTGTGTGTCTGGGCCTGGGGGATGTGTTGGTGTGCGTCTCAGGGTCCAGGCTGGAGGTCACGGAGAGGTGGTGGTGTGTGTCGGGGCCTGGGAGATGTGTTGGTGTGCGTCTGAGGGTCAAGGCCGGAGGTCACGGGGCCTGGGGGAGATGTGTTGGTGTGCGTCTCTGGGTCAAGGCCGGAGGTCACGGGGCCTGGGGGAGGTGTTGGTGTGCGTCTCAGGGGCCAGGTTGGAGGTCACGGGGCCTGGGAGAGGTGTTGGTGTGTGTCGGGGCCTGGGGGATGTGTTGGTGTGCGTCTCAGGGTCCAGGCCGGAGGTCACGGGGCCTGGGAGATGTGTTGGTGTGCGTCTCAGGGTCAAGGCCGGAGGTCACGGGGCCTGGGGGAGATGTGTTGGTGTGCGTCTCAGGGTGGAGGCCGGAGGTCACGGAGAGGTGGTGGTGTGTGTCGGGGCCTGGGAGATGTGTTGGTGTGCGTCTCAGGGTCCAGGCCGGAGGTCACGGGGCCTGCGGGAGGTGTTGGGGTGTGTCGGGGCAATTCGAAACATTCACCGGAGTACCAGGGGCACGAAACATTCATCGGCTTACCAGGGGCACAAAACATTCACCGGAGTACCAGGGGCACGAAACAGCCATCGGAGTACCAGGGGCACGAAACCTCCACTAGAGTACCAGGGGCACGAAACCTCCACTAGAGTACCAGGGGCACGAAACCTCCACTAGAGTACCAGGGGCACGAAACATTCACCGGAGTACCAGGGGCACGAAACAGCCATCGGAGTACCAGGGGCACGAAACCTCCACTAGA
>NW_027254968.1:57500-60000 GCF_042242105.1 Pempheris klunzingeri
TCAATTCAATTCAATTTTATTTGTATAGCCCAATATCACAACAGAGTGTCTCATAGTGCTTTACAAAGTTCACTGAGGGTGGAGGCCGGAGGTCACGGGGCCTGGGGGAGGTGTTGGTGTGCGTCTCAGGGGCCAGGCCGGAGGTCAGGAAGCCAGGCCGGAGGTCACGGGGCCTGGGGGAGGTGTTGGTGTGCGTCTCAGGGTGGAGGCCGGAGGTCACGGGGCCTGGGGGAGGTGTTGGTGTGTGTGTCGGGGCCTGGGAGATGTGTTGGTGTGCGTCTCAGGGTCAAGGCCGGAGGTCACGGGGCCTGGGAGATGTGTTGGTGTGCGTCTCTGGGTCAAGGCCGGAGGTCACGGGGCCTGGGAGAGGTGTTGGTGTGTGTCTGCTGGGCCTGGGGGAGGTGTTGGTGTGTGTCTCAGGGTGGAGGCCGGAGGTCACGGGGCCTGGGGGAGGTGTTTGTGTGCGTCTCAGGGGCCAGGTTGGAGGTCACGGAGAGGTGTTGGTGTGTGTCTGGGCCTGGGGGATGTGTTGGTGTGCGTCTCAGGGTGGAGGCCGGAGGTCACGGGGCCTGGGGGATGTGTTGGTGTGCGTCTCAGGGGCCAGGTTGGAGGTCACGGAGAGGTGTTGGTGTGTGTCTGGGCCTGGGGGATGTGTTGGTGTGCGTCTCAGGGTCCAGGCTGGAGGTCACGGAGAGGTGGTGGTGTGTGTCGGGGCCTGGGAGATGTGTTGGTGTGCGTCTGAGGGTCAAGGCCGGAGGTCACGGGGCCTGGGGGAGATGTGTTGGTGTGCGTCTCTGGGTCAAGGCCGGAGGTCACGGGGCCTGGGGGAGGTGTTGGTGTGCGTCTCAGGGGCCAGGTTGGAGGTCACGGGGCCTGGGAGAGGTGTTGGTGTGTGTCGGGGCCTGGGGGATGTGTTGGTGTGCGTCTCAGGGTCCAGGCCGGAGGTCACGGGGCCTGGGAGATGTGTTGGTGTGCGTCTCAGGGTCAAGGCCGGAGGTCACGGGGCCTGGGGGAGATGTGTTGGTGTGCGTCTCAGGGTGGAGGCCGGAGGTCACGGAGAGGTGGTGGTGTGTGTCGGGGCCTGGGAGATGTGTTGGTGTGCGTCTCAGGGTCCAGGCCGGAGGTCACGGGGCCTGCGGGAGGTGTTGGGGTGTGTCGGGGCAATTCGAAACATTCACCGGAGTACCAGGGGCACGAAACATTCATCGGCTTACCAGGGGCACAAAACATTCACCGGAGTACCAGGGGCACGAAACAGCCATCGGAGTACCAGGGGCACGAAACCTCCACTAGAGTACCAGGGGCACGAAACCTCCACTAGAGTACCAGGGGCACGAAACCTCCACTAGAGTACCAGGGGCACGAAACATTCACCGGAGTACCAGGGGCACGAAACAGCCATCGGAGTACCAGGGGCACGAAACCTCCACTAGAGTACCAGGGGCACGAAACCTCCACTAGAGTACCAGGGGCACGAAACCTCCACTAGAGTACCAGGGGCACGAAACATTCACCGGAGTACCAGGGGCACGAAACAGCCATCAGAGTACCAGGGGCACGAAACCTTCATCGGAGCACCAGGGGCACGAAACCTCCACTGGAGGACCAGGGGCACGAAACATTCATCGGATTACCAGGGGCACGAAACATTCATCGGATTACCAGGGGCACGAAACATTCACCGGAGTACCAGGGGCAGGAAACATTCATCGGATTACCAGGGGCACGAAACCTCCACTGGAGTACCAGGGGCACGAAACATTCACCGGATTACCAGGGGCACGAAACCTCCACTGGAGTACCAGGGGCACGAAACATTCACCGGAGTACCAGGGGCACGAAACAGCCACCAGAGTACCAGGGGCACGAAACATTCATCGGAGTACCAGGGGCACGAAACCTCCACTAGAGTACCAGGGGCCAAGTCGAGGAAGGCAAAGCGGGAGTAACCAACCGCCTCCCTCCCTTGCCCTGTCTTACACGGATTACCAGGGGCACGAAACATTCACCGGAGTACCAGGGGCACGAAACATTCATCGGATTACCAGGGGCACGAAACATTCACCGGAGTACCAGGGGCACGAAACATTCACCGGAGTACCAGGGGCACGAAACATTCACCGGATTACCAGGGGCACGAAACATTCACCGGAGTACCAGGGGCACGAAACATTCATCGGATTACCAGGGGCACGAAACATTCACCGGAGTACCAGGGGCACGAAACAGCCATCAGAGTACCAGGGGCACGAAACATTCATCGGAGCACCAGGGGCACGAAACCTCCACCGGAGTACCAGGGGCACGAAACCTTCATCGGAGCACCAGGGGCACGAAACCTCCACCGGAGTACCAGGGGCACGAAACATTCATCGGATTACCAGGGGCACGAAACAGCCATCGGAGTACCAGGGGCACGAAACCTCCACTAGAGTACCAGGGGCACGAAACCTCCACTAGAGTACCAGGGGCACGAAACATTCACCGGAGTACCAGGGGC
>NW_027254968.1:70000-75000 GCF_042242105.1 Pempheris klunzingeri
AGAGGCCGGCTGGGGGTCAAGGCTCCTGGGAGTGGAGGTGAGTGGAGATAGCTGGAGCCTGGCTGAGAGTGAGTGAGTGAGTGAGTGAGTGAGTGAGTGAGTGAGTGAGTGAGTGAGTGAGTGAGTGAGTGAGTGAGGAGTCTGAATGGAGGCTTCCCTGCTGGGTCAGGGGGCCCGGCTGGGGGTCAAGGCTCCTGGGAGTGGAGGTGAGTGGAGATAGCAAGAGTCCAGGAAGCAGAGGCAGAGTGCGTGCAAGCTTGCTGGAGCCTGGGTGAGAGTGAGTGAGTCAGGGACCTGGCTGGAGGTCTCCCTGCTGGGGGTGAGCGGGTTGAAGTCAGGGCCGAAAGCCCCACTGGAGGCCTCCCTGCTGGGGGTGAGCGGGCTGAGCTCAGGGCTGAAAGCGGGCTGAGCTCAGGGCTGACAGCCCCACTGGAGGCCTCCCTGCTGGGGGTGAGCGGGCTGAGCTCAAGGCTGAAAGCGGGCTGAGCTCAGGGCTGAAAGCCCCACTGGAGGCCTCCCTGCTGGGGGTGAGCTGGCTGAGCTCAAGGCTGAAAGCGGGCTGAGCTCAGGGCCGAAAGCCCCACTGGAGGCCTCCCTGCTGGGGGTGAGCGGGCTGAGCTCAAGGCTGAAAGCGGGCTGAGCTCAGGGCTGACAGCCCCAGTGGAGGCCTCCCTGCTGGGGGTGAGCGGGCTGAGCTCAGGGCTGAAAGCCCCACTGGAGGCCTCCCTGCTGGGGATGAGCGGGCTGAGCTCAAGGCTGAAAGCGGGCTGAGCTCAAGGCCGAAAGCCCCACTGGAGGCCTCCCTGCTGGGGCTGAGCTGGCTGAGCTCAAGGCTGAAAGCGGGCTGAGCTCAAGGCCGAAAGCCCCACTGGAGGCCTCCCTGCTGGGGCTGAGCTGGCTGAGCTCAAGGCTGAAAGCGGGCTGAGCTCAGGGCCGAAAGCCCCACTGGAGGCCTCCCTGCCTGGGGTGAGCCCCAATGGAGGCCCTAACCCTAACCCTGCTGGGGGTGAGCGGGTTGAGCTCAAGGCCGAAAGCCCCACTGGAGGCCTCCCTGCTGGGGCTGAGCTGGCTGAGCTCAAGGCTGAAAGCGGGCTGAGCTCAAGGCCGAAAGCCCCACTGGAGGCCTCCCTGCTGGGGCTGAGCTGGCTGAGCTCAAGGCTGAAAGCGGGCTGAGCTCAGGGCCGAAAGCCCCACTGGAGGCCTCCCTGCCTGGGGTGAGCCCCAATGGAGGCCCTAACCCTAACCCTGCTGGGGGTGAGCGGGTTGAGCTCAAGGCCGAAAGCCCCACTGGAGGCCTCCCTGCTGTGGGTGAGCCCCAATGGAGGCCTCCCTGCTGGGGGTGAGTTGTTTTGAGCTCAAGGCTGAAAGCCCCACTGGAGGCCTCCCTGCTGGGGCTGAGTGTGAGGGCTATGGTCAGGCTTGGGGTTAAGTGGGCCTGGCTGGAGGTCACGGGGCCTGGAGGAGGTGTTGGTGTGCGTCTCAGGGTGGAGGCCGGAGGTCACGGGGCCTGGGGGAGGTGTTGGTGTGCGTCTCCGGGGCCAGGCCGGAGGTCACGGGGCCTGGGAGAGGTGTTGGTGTGTGTGTCTGCTGGGCCTGGGGGAGGTGTTGGTGTGCGTCTCAGGGTCCAGGCCGGAGGTCACGGGGCCTGGGGGAGGTGTTGGTGTGTGTCTGCTGGGCCTGGGGGAGGTGTTGGTGTGCGTCTCAGGGTCCAGGCCGGAGGTCACGGGGCCTGGGGGAGGTGTTGGTGTGTGTCGGGGCCTGGGGGAGGTGTTGGTGTGCGTCTCAGGGGCCAGGTTGGAGGTCACGGGGCCTGGGGGAGGTGTTGGTGTGCGTCTGGGCCTGGGGGAGGTGTTGGTGTGTGTCTCTCAATTCAATTCAATTCAATTCAATTTTATTTGTATAGCCCAATATCACAACAGAGTGTCTCATAGTGCTTTACAAAGTTCACTGAGGGTGGAGGCCGGAGGTCACGGGGCCTGGGGGAGGTGTTGGTGTGCGTCTCAGGGGCCAGGCCGGAGGTCAGGAAGCCAGGCCGGAGGTCACGGGGCCTGGGGGAGGTGTTGGTGTGCGTCTCAGGGTGGAGGCCGGAGGTCACGGGGCCTGGGGGAGGTGTTGGTGTGTGTGTCGGGGCCTGGGAGATGTGTTGGTGTGCGTCTCAGGGTCAAGGCCGGAGGTCACGGGGCCTGGGAGATGTGTTGGTGTGCGTCTCTGGGTCAAGGCCGGAGGTCACGGGGCCTGGGAGAGGTGTTGGTGTGTGTCTGCTGGGCCTGGGGGAGGTGTTGGTGTGTGTCTCAGGGTGGAGGCCGGAGGTCACGGGGCCTGGGGGAGGTGTTTGTGTGCGTCTCAGGGGCCAGGTTGGAGGTCACGGAGAGGTGTTGGTGTGTGTCTGGGCCTGGGGGATGTGTTGGTGTGCGTCTCAGGGTGGAGGCCGGAGGTCACGGGGCCTGGGGGATGTGTTGGTGTGCGTCTCAGGGGCCAGGTTGGAGGTCACGGAGAGGTGTTGGTGTGTGTCTGGGCCTGGGGGATGTGTTGGTGTGCGTCTCAGGGTCCAGGCTGGAGGTCACGGAGAGGTGGTGGTGTGTGTCGGGGCCTGGGAGATGTGTTGGTGTGCGTCTGAGGGTCAAGGCCGGAGGTCACGGGGCCTGGGGGAGATGTGTTGGTGTGCGTCTCTGGGTCAAGGCCGGAGGTCACGGGGCCTGGGGGAGGTGTTGGTGTGCGTCTCAGGGGCCAGGTTGGAGGTCACGGGGCCTGGGAGAGGTGTTGGTGTGTGTCGGGGCCTGGGGGATGTGTTGGTGTGCGTCTCAGGGTCCAGGCCGGAGGTCACGGGGCCTGGGAGATGTGTTGGTGTGCGTCTCAGGGTCAAGGCCGGAGGTCACGGGGCCTGGGGGAGATGTGTTGGTGTGCGTCTCAGGGTGGAGGCCGGAGGTCACGGAGAGGTGGTGGTGTGTGTCGGGGCCTGGGAGATGTGTTGGTGTGCGTCTCAGGGTCCAGGCCGGAGGTCACGGGGCCTGCGGGAGGTGTTGGGGTGTGTCGGGGCAATTCGAAACATTCACCGGAGTACCAGGGGCACGAAACATTCATCGGCTTACCAGGGGCACAAAACATTCACCGGAGTACCAGGGGCACGAAACAGCCATCGGAGTACCAGGGGCACGAAACCTCCACTAGAGTACCAGGGGCACGAAACCTCCACTAGAGTACCAGGGGCACGAAACCTCCACTAGAGTACCAGGGGCACGAAACATTCACCGGAGTACCAGGGGCACGAAACAGCCATCGGAGTACCAGGGGCACGAAACCTCCACTAGAGTACCAGGGGCACGAAACCTCCACTAGAGTACCAGGGGCACGAAACCTCCACTAGAGTACCAGGGGCACGAAACATTCACCGGAGTACCAGGGGCACGAAACAGCCATCAGAGTACCAGGGGCACGAAACCTTCATCGGAGCACCAGGGGCACGAAACCTCCACTGGAGGACCAGGGGCACGAAACATTCATCGGATTACCAGGGGCACGAAACATTCATCGGATTACCAGGGGCACGAAACATTCACCGGAGTACCAGGGGCAGGAAACATTCATCGGATTACCAGGGGCACGAAACCTCCACTGGAGTACCAGGGGCACGAAACATTCACCGGATTACCAGGGGCACGAAACCTCCACTGGAGTACCAGGGGCACGAAACATTCACCGGAGTACCAGGGGCACGAAACAGCCACCAGAGTACCAGGGGCACGAAACATTCATCGGAGTACCAGGGGCACGAAACCTCCACTAGAGTACCAGGGGCCAAGTCGAGGAAGGCAAAGCGGGAGTAACCAACCGCCTCCCTCCCTTGCCCTGTCTTACACGGATTACCAGGGGCACGAAACATTCACCGGAGTACCAGGGGCACGAAACATTCATCGGATTACCAGGGGCACGAAACATTCACCGGAGTACCAGGGGCACGAAACATTCACCGGAGTACCAGGGGCACGAAACATTCACCGGATTACCAGGGGCACGAAACATTCACCGGAGTACCAGGGGCACGAAACATTCATCGGATTACCAGGGGCACGAAACATTCACCGGAGTACCAGGGGCACGAAACAGCCATCAGAGTACCAGGGGCACGAAACATTCATCGGAGCACCAGGGGCACGAAACCTCCACCGGAGTACCAGGGGCACGAAACCTTCATCGGAGCACCAGGGGCACGAAACCTCCACCGGAGTACCAGGGGCACGAAACATTCATCGGATTACCAGGGGCACGAAACAGCCATCGGAGTACCAGGGGCACGAAACCTCCACTAGAGTACCAGGGGCACGAAACCTCCACTAGAGTACCAGGGGCACGAAACATTCACCGGAGTACCAGGGGCACGAAACAGCCATCAGAGTACCAGGGGCACGAAACCTTCATCGGAGCACCAGGGGCACGAAACCTCCACTGGAGGACCAGGGGCACGAAACATTCACCGGATTACCAGGGGCACGAAACATTCATCGGATTACCAGGGGCACGAAACATTCACCGGAGTACCAGGGGCACGAAACATTCATCGGATTACCAGGGGCACGAAACATTCACCGGAGTACCAGGGGCACGAAACATTCACCGGAGTACCAGGGGCACGAAACATTCATCGGATTACCAGGGGCACGAAACATTCACCGGAGTACCAGGGGCACGAAACCTTCATCGGATTACCAGGGGCACGAAACATTCACCGGAGTACCAGGGGCACGAAACAGCCACCAGAGTACCAGGGGCACGAAACATTCATCGGAGTACCAGGGGCACGAAACCTCCATTAGAGTACCAGGGGCCAAGTCTAGGAAGGCAAAGCAGGAGTAACCAACCGCCTCCCTCCCTTCCCCTGTCTTACACGGATTACCAGGGGCACGAAACATTCACCGGAGCACCAGGGGCACGAAACCTTCATCGGAGCACCAGGGGCACGAAACCTCCACTGGAGTACCAGGGGCACGAAACATTCATCGGAT
>NW_027254968.1:85000-87500 GCF_042242105.1 Pempheris klunzingeri
GCTGGCTGAGCTCAAGGCTGAAAGCGGGCTGAGCTCAAGGCCGAAAGCCCCACTGGAGGCCTCCCTGCTGGGGCTGAGCTGGCTGAGCTCAAGGCTGAAAGCGGGCTGAGCTCAGGGCCGAAAGCCCCACTGGAGGCCTCCCTGCCTGGGGTGAGCCCCAATGGAGGCCCTAACCCTAACCCTGCTGGGGGTGAGCGGGTTGAGCTCAAGGCCGAAAGCCCCACTGGAGGCCTCCCTGCTGTGGGTGAGCCCCAATGGAGGCCTCCCTGCTGGGGGTGAGTTGTTTTGAGCTCAAGGCTGAAAGCCCCACTGGAGGCCTCCCTGCTGGGGCTGAGTGTGAGGGCTATGGTCAGGCTTGGGGTTAAGTGGGCCTGGCTGGAGGTCACGGGGCCTGGAGGAGGTGTTGGTGTGCGTCTCAGGGTGGAGGCCGGAGGTCACGGGGCCTGGGGGAGGTGTTGGTGTGCGTCTCCGGGGCCAGGCCGGAGGTCACGGGGCCTGGGAGAGGTGTTGGTGTGTGTGTCTGCTGGGCCTGGGGGAGGTGTTGGTGTGCGTCTCAGGGTCCAGGCCGGAGGTCACGGGGCCTGGGGGAGGTGTTGGTGTGTGTCTGCTGGGCCTGGGGGAGGTGTTGGTGTGCGTCTCAGGGTCCAGGCCGGAGGTCACGGGGCCTGGGGGAGGTGTTGGTGTGTGTCGGGGCCTGGGGGAGGTGTTGGTGTGCGTCTCAGGGGCCAGGTTGGAGGTCACGGGGCCTGGGGGAGGTGTTGGTGTGCGTCTGGGCCTGGGGGAGGTGTTGGTGTGTGTCTCTCAATTCAATTCAATTCAATTCAATTTTATTTGTATAGCCCAATATCACAACAGAGTGTCTCATAGTGCTTTACAAAGTTCACTGAGGGTGGAGGCCGGAGGTCACGGGGCCTGGGGGAGGTGTTGGTGTGCGTCTCAGGGGCCAGGCCGGAGGTCAGGAAGCCAGGCCGGAGGTCACGGGGCCTGGGGGAGGTGTTGGTGTGCGTCTCAGGGTGGAGGCCGGAGGTCACGGGGCCTGGGGGAGGTGTTGGTGTGTGTGTCGGGGCCTGGGAGATGTGTTGGTGTGCGTCTCAGGGTCAAGGCCGGAGGTCACGGGGCCTGGGAGATGTGTTGGTGTGCGTCTCTGGGTCAAGGCCGGAGGTCACGGGGCCTGGGAGAGGTGTTGGTGTGTGTCTGCTGGGCCTGGGGGAGGTGTTGGTGTGTGTCTCAGGGTGGAGGCCGGAGGTCACGGGGCCTGGGGGAGGTGTTTGTGTGCGTCTCAGGGGCCAGGTTGGAGGTCACGGAGAGGTGTTGGTGTGTGTCTGGGCCTGGGGGATGTGTTGGTGTGCGTCTCAGGGTGGAGGCCGGAGGTCACGGGGCCTGGGGGATGTGTTGGTGTGCGTCTCAGGGGCCAGGTTGGAGGTCACGGAGAGGTGTTGGTGTGTGTCTGGGCCTGGGGGATGTGTTGGTGTGCGTCTCAGGGTCCAGGCTGGAGGTCACGGAGAGGTGGTGGTGTGTGTCGGGGCCTGGGAGATGTGTTGGTGTGCGTCTGAGGGTCAAGGCCGGAGGTCACGGGGCCTGGGGGAGATGTGTTGGTGTGCGTCTCTGGGTCAAGGCCGGAGGTCACGGGGCCTGGGGGAGGTGTTGGTGTGCGTCTCAGGGGCCAGGTTGGAGGTCACGGGGCCTGGGAGAGGTGTTGGTGTGTGTCGGGGCCTGGGGGATGTGTTGGTGTGCGTCTCAGGGTCCAGGCCGGAGGTCACGGGGCCTGGGAGATGTGTTGGTGTGCGTCTCAGGGTCAAGGCCGGAGGTCACGGGGCCTGGGGGAGATGTGTTGGTGTGCGTCTCAGGGTGGAGGCCGGAGGTCACGGAGAGGTGGTGGTGTGTGTCGGGGCCTGGGAGATGTGTTGGTGTGCGTCTCAGGGTCCAGGCCGGAGGTCACGGGGCCTGCGGGAGGTGTTGGGGTGTGTCGGGGCAATTCGAAACATTCACCGGAGTACCAGGGGCACGAAACATTCATCGGCTTACCAGGGGCACAAAACATTCACCGGAGTACCAGGGGCACGAAACAGCCATCGGAGTACCAGGGGCACGAAACCTCCACTAGAGTACCAGGGGCACGAAACCTCCACTAGAGTACCAGGGGCACGAAACCTCCACTAGAGTACCAGGGGCACGAAACATTCACCGGAGTACCAGGGGCACGAAACAGCCATCGGAGTACCAGGGGCACGAAACCTCCACTAGAGTACCAGGGGCACGAAACCTCCACTAGAGTACCAGGGGCACGAAACCTCCACTAGAGTACCAGGGGCACGAAACATTCACCGGAGTACCAGGGGCACGAAACAGCCATCAGAGTACCAGGGGCACGAAACCTTCATCGGAGCACCAGGGGCACGAAACCTCCACTGGAGGACCAGGGGCACGAAACATTCATCGGATTACCAGGGGCACGAAACATTCATCGGATTACCAGGGGCACGAAACATTCACCGGAGTA
>NW_027254968.1:100000-102500 GCF_042242105.1 Pempheris klunzingeri
CTGGGGGAGGTGTTGGTGTGTGTGTCGGGGCCTGGGAGATGTGTTGGTGTGCGTCTCAGGGTCAAGGCCGGAGGTCACGGGGCCTGGGAGATGTGTTGGTGTGCGTCTCTGGGTCAAGGCCGGAGGTCACGGGGCCTGGGAGAGGTGTTGGTGTGTGTCTGCTGGGCCTGGGGGAGGTGTTGGTGTGTGTCTCAGGGTGGAGGCCGGAGGTCACGGGGCCTGGGGGAGGTGTTTGTGTGCGTCTCAGGGGCCAGGTTGGAGGTCACGGAGAGGTGTTGGTGTGTGTCTGGGCCTGGGGGATGTGTTGGTGTGCGTCTCAGGGTGGAGGCCGGAGGTCACGGGGCCTGGGGGATGTGTTGGTGTGCGTCTCAGGGGCCAGGTTGGAGGTCACGGAGAGGTGTTGGTGTGTGTCTGGGCCTGGGGGATGTGTTGGTGTGCGTCTCAGGGTCCAGGCTGGAGGTCACGGAGAGGTGGTGGTGTGTGTCGGGGCCTGGGAGATGTGTTGGTGTGCGTCTGAGGGTCAAGGCCGGAGGTCACGGGGCCTGGGGGAGATGTGTTGGTGTGCGTCTCTGGGTCAAGGCCGGAGGTCACGGGGCCTGGGGGAGGTGTTGGTGTGCGTCTCAGGGGCCAGGTTGGAGGTCACGGGGCCTGGGAGAGGTGTTGGTGTGTGTCGGGGCCTGGGGGATGTGTTGGTGTGCGTCTCAGGGTCCAGGCCGGAGGTCACGGGGCCTGGGAGATGTGTTGGTGTGCGTCTCAGGGTCAAGGCCGGAGGTCACGGGGCCTGGGGGAGATGTGTTGGTGTGCGTCTCAGGGTGGAGGCCGGAGGTCACGGAGAGGTGGTGGTGTGTGTCGGGGCCTGGGAGATGTGTTGGTGTGCGTCTCAGGGTCCAGGCCGGAGGTCACGGGGCCTGCGGGAGGTGTTGGGGTGTGTCGGGGCAATTCGAAACATTCACCGGAGTACCAGGGGCACGAAACATTCATCGGCTTACCAGGGGCACAAAACATTCACCGGAGTACCAGGGGCACGAAACAGCCATCGGAGTACCAGGGGCACGAAACCTCCACTAGAGTACCAGGGGCACGAAACCTCCACTAGAGTACCAGGGGCACGAAACCTCCACTAGAGTACCAGGGGCACGAAACATTCACCGGAGTACCAGGGGCACGAAACAGCCATCGGAGTACCAGGGGCACGAAACCTCCACTAGAGTACCAGGGGCACGAAACCTCCACTAGAGTACCAGGGGCACGAAACCTCCACTAGAGTACCAGGGGCACGAAACATTCACCGGAGTACCAGGGGCACGAAACAGCCATCAGAGTACCAGGGGCACGAAACCTTCATCGGAGCACCAGGGGCACGAAACCTCCACTGGAGGACCAGGGGCACGAAACATTCATCGGATTACCAGGGGCACGAAACATTCATCGGATTACCAGGGGCACGAAACATTCACCGGAGTACCAGGGGCAGGAAACATTCATCGGATTACCAGGGGCACGAAACCTCCACTGGAGTACCAGGGGCACGAAACATTCACCGGATTACCAGGGGCACGAAACCTCCACTGGAGTACCAGGGGCACGAAACATTCACCGGAGTACCAGGGGCACGAAACAGCCACCAGAGTACCAGGGGCACGAAACATTCATCGGAGTACCAGGGGCACGAAACCTCCACTAGAGTACCAGGGGCCAAGTCGAGGAAGGCAAAGCGGGAGTAACCAACCGCCTCCCTCCCTTGCCCTGTCTTACACGGATTACCAGGGGCACGAAACATTCACCGGAGTACCAGGGGCACGAAACATTCATCGGATTACCAGGGGCACGAAACATTCACCGGAGTACCAGGGGCACGAAACATTCACCGGAGTACCAGGGGCACGAAACATTCACCGGATTACCAGGGGCACGAAACATTCACCGGAGTACCAGGGGCACGAAACATTCATCGGATTACCAGGGGCACGAAACATTCACCGGAGTACCAGGGGCACGAAACAGCCATCAGAGTACCAGGGGCACGAAACATTCATCGGAGCACCAGGGGCACGAAACCTCCACCGGAGTACCAGGGGCACGAAACCTTCATCGGAGCACCAGGGGCACGAAACCTCCACCGGAGTACCAGGGGCACGAAACATTCATCGGATTACCAGGGGCACGAAACAGCCATCGGAGTACCAGGGGCACGAAACCTCCACTAGAGTACCAGGGGCACGAAACCTCCACTAGAGTACCAGGGGCACGAAACATTCACCGGAGTACCAGGGGCACGAAACAGCCATCAGAGTACCAGGGGCACGAAACCTTCATCGGAGCACCAGGGGCACGAAACCTCCACTGGAGGACCAGGGGCACGAAACATTCACCGGATTACCAGGGGCACGAAACATTCATCGGATTACCAGGGGCACGAAACATTCACCGGAGTACCAGGGGCACGAAACATTCATCGGATTACCAGGGGCACGAAACATTCACCGGAGTACCAGGGGCA
>NW_027254968.1:112500-117500 GCF_042242105.1 Pempheris klunzingeri
AGGCCTCCCTGCTGGGGGTGAGCGGGCTGAGCTCAGGGCTGAAAGCCCCACTGGAGGCCTCCCTGCTGGGGATGAGCGGGCTGAGCTCAAGGCTGAAAGCGGGCTGAGCTCAAGGCCGAAAGCCCCACTGGAGGCCTCCCTGCTGGGGCTGAGCTGGCTGAGCTCAAGGCTGAAAGCGGGCTGAGCTCAAGGCCGAAAGCCCCACTGGAGGCCTCCCTGCTGGGGCTGAGCTGGCTGAGCTCAAGGCTGAAAGCGGGCTGAGCTCAGGGCCGAAAGCCCCACTGGAGGCCTCCCTGCCTGGGGTGAGCCCCAATGGAGGCCCTAACCCTAACCCTGCTGGGGGTGAGCGGGTTGAGCTCAAGGCCGAAAGCCCCACTGGAGGCCTCCCTGCTGGGGCTGAGCTGGCTGAGCTCAAGGCTGAAAGCGGGCTGAGCTCAAGGCCGAAAGCCCCACTGGAGGCCTCCCTGCTGGGGCTGAGCTGGCTGAGCTCAAGGCTGAAAGCGGGCTGAGCTCAGGGCCGAAAGCCCCACTGGAGGCCTCCCTGCCTGGGGTGAGCCCCAATGGAGGCCCTAACCCTAACCCTGCTGGGGGTGAGCGGGTTGAGCTCAAGGCCGAAAGCCCCACTGGAGGCCTCCCTGCTGTGGGTGAGCCCCAATGGAGGCCTCCCTGCTGGGGGTGAGTTGTTTTGAGCTCAAGGCTGAAAGCCCCACTGGAGGCCTCCCTGCTGGGGCTGAGTGTGAGGGCTATGGTCAGGCTTGGGGTTAAGTGGGCCTGGCTGGAGGTCACGGGGCCTGGAGGAGGTGTTGGTGTGCGTCTCAGGGTGGAGGCCGGAGGTCACGGGGCCTGGGGGAGGTGTTGGTGTGCGTCTCCGGGGCCAGGCCGGAGGTCACGGGGCCTGGGAGAGGTGTTGGTGTGTGTGTCTGCTGGGCCTGGGGGAGGTGTTGGTGTGCGTCTCAGGGTCCAGGCCGGAGGTCACGGGGCCTGGGGGAGGTGTTGGTGTGTGTCTGCTGGGCCTGGGGGAGGTGTTGGTGTGCGTCTCAGGGTCCAGGCCGGAGGTCACGGGGCCTGGGGGAGGTGTTGGTGTGTGTCGGGGCCTGGGGGAGGTGTTGGTGTGCGTCTCAGGGGCCAGGTTGGAGGTCACGGGGCCTGGGGGAGGTGTTGGTGTGCGTCTGGGCCTGGGGGAGGTGTTGGTGTGTGTCTCTCAATTCAATTCAATTCAATTCAATTTTATTTGTATAGCCCAATATCACAACAGAGTGTCTCATAGTGCTTTACAAAGTTCACTGAGGGTGGAGGCCGGAGGTCACGGGGCCTGGGGGAGGTGTTGGTGTGCGTCTCAGGGGCCAGGCCGGAGGTCAGGAAGCCAGGCCGGAGGTCACGGGGCCTGGGGGAGGTGTTGGTGTGCGTCTCAGGGTGGAGGCCGGAGGTCACGGGGCCTGGGGGAGGTGTTGGTGTGTGTGTCGGGGCCTGGGAGATGTGTTGGTGTGCGTCTCAGGGTCAAGGCCGGAGGTCACGGGGCCTGGGAGATGTGTTGGTGTGCGTCTCTGGGTCAAGGCCGGAGGTCACGGGGCCTGGGAGAGGTGTTGGTGTGTGTCTGCTGGGCCTGGGGGAGGTGTTGGTGTGTGTCTCAGGGTGGAGGCCGGAGGTCACGGGGCCTGGGGGAGGTGTTTGTGTGCGTCTCAGGGGCCAGGTTGGAGGTCACGGAGAGGTGTTGGTGTGTGTCTGGGCCTGGGGGATGTGTTGGTGTGCGTCTCAGGGTGGAGGCCGGAGGTCACGGGGCCTGGGGGATGTGTTGGTGTGCGTCTCAGGGGCCAGGTTGGAGGTCACGGAGAGGTGTTGGTGTGTGTCTGGGCCTGGGGGATGTGTTGGTGTGCGTCTCAGGGTCCAGGCTGGAGGTCACGGAGAGGTGGTGGTGTGTGTCGGGGCCTGGGAGATGTGTTGGTGTGCGTCTGAGGGTCAAGGCCGGAGGTCACGGGGCCTGGGGGAGATGTGTTGGTGTGCGTCTCTGGGTCAAGGCCGGAGGTCACGGGGCCTGGGGGAGGTGTTGGTGTGCGTCTCAGGGGCCAGGTTGGAGGTCACGGGGCCTGGGAGAGGTGTTGGTGTGTGTCGGGGCCTGGGGGATGTGTTGGTGTGCGTCTCAGGGTCCAGGCCGGAGGTCACGGGGCCTGGGAGATGTGTTGGTGTGCGTCTCAGGGTCAAGGCCGGAGGTCACGGGGCCTGGGGGAGATGTGTTGGTGTGCGTCTCAGGGTGGAGGCCGGAGGTCACGGAGAGGTGGTGGTGTGTGTCGGGGCCTGGGAGATGTGTTGGTGTGCGTCTCAGGGTCCAGGCCGGAGGTCACGGGGCCTGCGGGAGGTGTTGGGGTGTGTCGGGGCAATTCGAAACATTCACCGGAGTACCAGGGGCACGAAACATTCATCGGCTTACCAGGGGCACAAAACATTCACCGGAGTACCAGGGGCACGAAACAGCCATCGGAGTACCAGGGGCACGAAACCTCCACTAGAGTACCAGGGGCACGAAACCTCCACTAGAGTACCAGGGGCACGAAACCTCCACTAGAGTACCAGGGGCACGAAACATTCACCGGAGTACCAGGGGCACGAAACAGCCATCGGAGTACCAGGGGCACGAAACCTCCACTAGAGTACCAGGGGCACGAAACCTCCACTAGAGTACCAGGGGCACGAAACCTCCACTAGAGTACCAGGGGCACGAAACATTCACCGGAGTACCAGGGGCACGAAACAGCCATCAGAGTACCAGGGGCACGAAACCTTCATCGGAGCACCAGGGGCACGAAACCTCCACTGGAGGACCAGGGGCACGAAACATTCATCGGATTACCAGGGGCACGAAACATTCATCGGATTACCAGGGGCACGAAACATTCACCGGAGTACCAGGGGCAGGAAACATTCATCGGATTACCAGGGGCACGAAACCTCCACTGGAGTACCAGGGGCACGAAACATTCACCGGATTACCAGGGGCACGAAACCTCCACTGGAGTACCAGGGGCACGAAACATTCACCGGAGTACCAGGGGCACGAAACAGCCACCAGAGTACCAGGGGCACGAAACATTCATCGGAGTACCAGGGGCACGAAACCTCCACTAGAGTACCAGGGGCCAAGTCGAGGAAGGCAAAGCGGGAGTAACCAACCGCCTCCCTCCCTTGCCCTGTCTTACACGGATTACCAGGGGCACGAAACATTCACCGGAGTACCAGGGGCACGAAACATTCATCGGATTACCAGGGGCACGAAACATTCACCGGAGTACCAGGGGCACGAAACATTCACCGGAGTACCAGGGGCACGAAACATTCACCGGATTACCAGGGGCACGAAACATTCACCGGAGTACCAGGGGCACGAAACATTCATCGGATTACCAGGGGCACGAAACATTCACCGGAGTACCAGGGGCACGAAACAGCCATCAGAGTACCAGGGGCACGAAACATTCATCGGAGCACCAGGGGCACGAAACCTCCACCGGAGTACCAGGGGCACGAAACCTTCATCGGAGCACCAGGGGCACGAAACCTCCACCGGAGTACCAGGGGCACGAAACATTCATCGGATTACCAGGGGCACGAAACAGCCATCGGAGTACCAGGGGCACGAAACCTCCACTAGAGTACCAGGGGCACGAAACCTCCACTAGAGTACCAGGGGCACGAAACATTCACCGGAGTACCAGGGGCACGAAACAGCCATCAGAGTACCAGGGGCACGAAACCTTCATCGGAGCACCAGGGGCACGAAACCTCCACTGGAGGACCAGGGGCACGAAACATTCACCGGATTACCAGGGGCACGAAACATTCATCGGATTACCAGGGGCACGAAACATTCACCGGAGTACCAGGGGCACGAAACATTCATCGGATTACCAGGGGCACGAAACATTCACCGGAGTACCAGGGGCACGAAACATTCACCGGAGTACCAGGGGCACGAAACATTCATCGGATTACCAGGGGCACGAAACATTCACCGGAGTACCAGGGGCACGAAACCTTCATCGGATTACCAGGGGCACGAAACATTCACCGGAGTACCAGGGGCACGAAACAGCCACCAGAGTACCAGGGGCACGAAACATTCATCGGAGTACCAGGGGCACGAAACCTCCATTAGAGTACCAGGGGCCAAGTCTAGGAAGGCAAAGCAGGAGTAACCAACCGCCTCCCTCCCTTCCCCTGTCTTACACGGATTACCAGGGGCACGAAACATTCACCGGAGCACCAGGGGCACGAAACCTTCATCGGAGCACCAGGGGCACGAAACCTCCACTGGAGTACCAGGGGCACGAAACATTCATCGGATTACCAGGGGCACGAAACATTCATCGGATTACCAGGGGCACGAAACATTCACCGGAGTACCAGGGGCACGAAACATTCATCGGATTACCAGGGGCACGAAACATTCACCGGAGTACCAGGGGCACGAAACCTTCATCGGATTACCAGGGGCACGAAACATTCACCGGAGTACCAGGGGCACGAAACAGCCACCAGAGTACCAGGGGCACGAAACATTCATCGGAGTACCAGGGGCACGAAACCTCCACTAGAGTACCAGGGGCCAAGTCTAGGAAGGCAAAGCAGGAGTAACCAACCGCCTCCCTCCCTTCCCCTGTCTTACACGGATTACCAGGGGCACGAAACATTCACCGGAGCACCAGGGGCACGAAACCTTCATCGGAGCACCAGGGGCACGAAACCTCCACTGGAGTACCAGGGGCACGAAACATTCATCGGATTACCAGGGGCACGAAACATTCATCGGATTACCAGGGGCACGAAACATTCACCGGAGTACCAGGGGCACGAAACATTCATCGGATTACCAGGGGCACGAAACATTCACCGGAGTACCAGGGGCACGAAACCTTCATCGGATTACCAGGGGCACGAAACATTCACCGGAGTACCAGGGGCACGAAACAGCCACCAGAGTACCAGGGGCACGAAACATTCATCGGAGT
>NW_027254968.1:127500-128860 GCF_042242105.1 Pempheris klunzingeri
GGAGGCCTCCCTGCTGTGGGTGAGCCCCAATGGAGGCCTCCCTGCTGGGGGTGAGTTGTTTTGAGCTCAAGGCTGAAAGCCCCACTGGAGGCCTCCCTGCTGGGGCTGAGTGTGAGGGCTATGGTCAGGCTTGGGGTTAAGTGGGCCTGGCTGGAGGTCACGGGGCCTGGAGGAGGTGTTGGTGTGCGTCTCAGGGTGGAGGCCGGAGGTCACGGGGCCTGGGGGAGGTGTTGGTGTGCGTCTCCGGGGCCAGGCCGGAGGTCACGGGGCCTGGGAGAGGTGTTGGTGTGTGTGTCTGCTGGGCCTGGGGGAGGTGTTGGTGTGCGTCTCAGGGTCCAGGCCGGAGGTCACGGGGCCTGGGGGAGGTGTTGGTGTGTGTCTGCTGGGCCTGGGGGAGGTGTTGGTGTGCGTCTCAGGGTCCAGGCCGGAGGTCACGGGGCCTGGGGGAGGTGTTGGTGTGTGTCGGGGCCTGGGGGAGGTGTTGGTGTGCGTCTCAGGGGCCAGGTTGGAGGTCACGGGGCCTGGGGGAGGTGTTGGTGTGCGTCTGGGCCTGGGGGAGGTGTTGGTGTGTGTCTCTCAATTCAATTCAATTCAATTCAATTTTATTTGTATAGCCCAATATCACAACAGAGTGTCTCATAGTGCTTTACAAAGTTCACTGAGGGTGGAGGCCGGAGGTCACGGGGCCTGGGGGAGGTGTTGGTGTGCGTCTCAGGGGCCAGGCCGGAGGTCAGGAAGCCAGGCCGGAGGTCACGGGGCCTGGGGGAGGTGTTGGTGTGCGTCTCAGGGTGGAGGCCGGAGGTCACGGGGCCTGGGGGAGGTGTTGGTGTGTGTGTCGGGGCCTGGGAGATGTGTTGGTGTGCGTCTCAGGGTCAAGGCCGGAGGTCACGGGGCCTGGGAGATGTGTTGGTGTGCGTCTCTGGGTCAAGGCCGGAGGTCACGGGGCCTGGGAGAGGTGTTGGTGTGTGTCTGCTGGGCCTGGGGGAGGTGTTGGTGTGTGTCTCAGGGTGGAGGCCGGAGGTCACGGGGCCTGGGGGAGGTGTTTGTGTGCGTCTCAGGGGCCAGGTTGGAGGTCACGGAGAGGTGTTGGTGTGTGTCTGGGCCTGGGGGATGTGTTGGTGTGCGTCTCAGGGTGGAGGCCGGAGGTCACGGGGCCTGGGGGATGTGTTGGTGTGCGTCTCAGGGGCCAGGTTGGAGGTCACGGAGAGGTGTTGGTGTGTGTCTGGGCCTGGGGGATGTGTTGGTGTGCGTCTCAGGGTCCAGGCTGGAGGTCACGGAGAGGTGGTGGTGTGTGTCGGGGCCTGGGAGATGTGTTGGTGTGCGTCTGAGGGTCAAGGCCGGAGGTCACGGGGCCTGGGGG
>NW_027254970.1:0-124005 GCF_042242105.1 Pempheris klunzingeri
ACAAGTGTGCAACTTCAACCACAGTGACAGGTAGCTCTTTAATCCACCAGGCTTTAACTGTCAACAGGCCAGCAGCAGGCGGGTTATTAATAACGATGCTTGGCTGTGTGTGTGTCTGTGTGTATGGGTTACCAGGGTTCTCTCGATACTAAACACCACTTTTGTTTGTGCCAACTCCATTAGGCCTTAGCAGTACACCAAGGCCAGCTTAAGGGCATCCCAAAAAGGGGAAGATTGGGAGCAGTGCAGCACAAACACACATGATGTGTAACAGAATGTTTGTCTCTGTGCTATTAATAAGAGTGCAGGAGTGAAGTGTGGCCCAGTGTGCATGTGCCCATGAACAATCAATCTATGAAATCCCATCAGTATGGCCCTCTGCTGAGGCCATTGTATGGGGGAGGGGAAAGATTGGTTTTGTTAGGGTGTGGGTATTTTTGTGTCTATGTGTGTCTATGCGCAGATGGAAAATGGCTTTCTGCACTGCAGATGTAATAACTTGAGGCATAAGGGAGAGGACAGGAGGGAGGGGGCAGTTCAATTACAATTTCCTCCCCTCCCTCAGTCTCACTCTCTGCCAAGTAATTCATTTCAGAGGCAATTACCAATAGGACCGCAGCCCAGCCTGCTCGTCTAACTCATATGGATGAGCTGTCACAGCCGGGGGGGAGGGAGGGAGAGACGCCTCAGGCTGCTCCACACACACTCGCAAACAACAACACACCCATGGGGATGAGCAAAAACACACTGATACATTCACATGGATATATCAAGCAACACATCTAAATCCACAGAGACAACCTGGGGCGAAAATCATTAAGATCACAGCAATCTTTTTTCATAATTATGATCTATCTATCTAAGTCTGTCTCACACAGACTAAGACACTTCCTCTGAAATGGTTTTCAACAACAAAAACAGTGACACTTGGATGAAGCGTTTTGGTAGTTGCTGAAAAAGAAATGAAAAGAAAAGAAATTCTTATGACAGTCCTTAAATCAGACCTATTGCAATTCCTGCATAGCCAGTCATCTTCAAATTGATTGATGCTGTTGTCTCACTGTTCCGTATTACTCACAAAACATCAATCAATTCACCAGAGCAATTTGTGCCTTCTCATGTACCATTAATGAACAAAAGTACAGCAGCTACATGTAATCTTCTGCCACTTATTTCCAAGTACTCTAGTAATGAGGTTTTGTGAGCCTTATTGGCTTTGGAGAAAAGTACTGTGTAGGATGTGACTATTGCCTTCCTGCTGACTCAAATTTAACTGTAATGGAATTAAATGCAATTACCCTGCATCCCCACTGGCCCAGTCTAGAGTAACAGAGTCCCTGAACAAAGGCAAACACACACACCAACATTCACACTTTCTTTTTTAAAGCAATGCCTTGAAAAATGGCTTCAAAGTATTTCAGTGAGGTCGACAAAGCAAAAGCCTCTGTTGTGCCACACATGCACATCCTCTGCTAGTTTTCTGGGCCAGAAGCAGGGTCAAACCCATTTCAGTTCCTGAAAGTTCAGAAGTAGAATTGGACATGAAATTGAAAAAAAAGTGTTGATAAAGAAAATGAAATGGAATTGACCTCCACTCTGAAAGAGCACATGTGGAGTCATAAAGGACAGGCCGAGGAAAATATAAAAATGAATTAGGGTTAAAAAAAAAAAAAGATATATCTGAAGAAGATTTTAGCGTTTCTCCAATGACTAAAAACAGTGCGTAACATGCATGCAAGCATGAGTGCACACACATCTGGAAACTGCACACACCTCTGCATTCAGAAGTCAAACTCATTTATTATGATGTCCCAGTGGCATACATAGAGGGGGAAAAAGAATGCTTAGCATGTTGAATGTTGAACGAATTGTTTAGCAGCGGACATCTTCCTTCAAAAAAATCTAATGAATTAGCCACAACCTGGTTACTGTGTATCAGTGGACATAAATCATATGCTACAGTATGCAAAAACTGACTATTTTGTTGTTGTTGGTATGTCAGTGTTAGCTGGTACAGACACAAGCTGTCTTCAGGGGTGGGAGGATAGAGAGGGGGGCTTCATGGTCTTGTGTTTGTCTGGAGACCTTGATCTGGCAAAATAATGTCAAAGTAAATGCTTTAGTATTGATCTGCTTCTAGTCCCCTCGGTCCACAGCATGTGAAATGATAGTCCGTGTGTGCAGGCTACATGGTAAACAGGCAGCAATCCACACCTACATGTACTGCAGTCTGGAAAACCTTTCTTAAGACTGAAGACTGAGCCTCCGCTCTGAAATTCTGGGTGATTAATTCCATCTCATGCCAAATGGTCTGTAGTACGAGGACTATGTTATGCTGCTAGCTCAGTTCAGAGAGAAACAGATGTTGGTATCCAAGAAGCAACTTTACTGGAGATATAAAGCCTCCAGTTACTATTTAAGTAAAAGAAATGCTGACTCTTAGCTTTAAGTCCATAATAATCTGTAGTTGGCTTTGAGGTAGATGAGTGTCTCCAGGTTCTTTGGCAAGACAAGGCCTCTCTCTGGCCGCAGACAGCTCCCAGCAGTAGTGAAAATGCTCTCCACTACAGTGCCACATGCAGGTATGGTAAACGCCCTCTTGGCCACCTGGGCAAGCAGAGGAAAGTCAATTGCTTTGCGCCGCCAGTAATGCAAAGCCTCCTCGTCTGTGGGTTCCTCTCGTAGGTAAACAGCCAACTCCTGCTCGAGGCTCTTGGCCTGTGTTGTGGGTCTCTGCTTGATGAAAGAGAACAGCTTACAGGGCCGAGAAAGAGAAGACACGGGTGATGGAGCTGGAGCAGGAGGGGTCTGGGATAGAGGATGTAGGTCTGTGTTGGGGTCTATGGGGCTGGAGGCAGTGGAATGCTTGGATAACTCTTCTAAGAGAACTTGTCTGTGCCAGTCAAGGCTGCTGCTCCAAGTGAGCTTGAACTGGGGGTCCAGGGTGGTGGCAGTGATGTAGAGGGGGTCCTCCAGGATAGGGGACAGCTGACTCTCTACAGCCTGGCTGAGGCCCACCAGGAGAGAGGGGCAGTGGGGGGTCGACGTCTCAGAGAGATGCTTCCGAAGGCCCAGAACGCACGGCAGAGCCAGGCTGATGGACACATGTCTATCTGTCTGTATGTCTGCCTGTCTGTCCCCATACACCATGTCCCAGGCCTCAATGAAGGGCTCCAAAGTGTCTGTGAGCTCCCTCAGTAGGGCTCTCTCTGAACTACCCAGGGCAAACTTCCCCGGACCACTCATCTCCTCCAGGAACTCCACTGAGTCCAGCAGCCGCCGCAGCACCTGCATCAAAAAACACAACACAAAAAGTTAATATTTTGAAAACTGGAAACACACCCTTGATTTTGTCCTTGCAGAGATCTTGCATTTTTCAGTCTTATATTATAAATCCTGCTGAAACAGCTACATAATCAGGCTATGAATTTAATTATTATGTCCACATACTGCAGACTGGCAACACTTTAGTTTAACCCCCTATCTAGCATTTATCAGCAGTATGCAAACAACTGATAAAAGGCATATAAAACACATGACAAGACAATACAACATAGCTTTAATCATATAGAATGTCTTCTTTAGAATGTAAGTTAGTGTACGACTGCATTGTAATGTATTATATTACAGACAAATAATTAATTTCCTATGTTCTACTTGTACTAATTCCTAAATAGTGGGACTTAAAGTAAAGTGCCATCTGTATATATATAATATGACATACCTTAAGCTGAGCAGCCCAGTCTCTTGCTGCAAGAGGGGTATTTCCTGGTCCCCCTACGGTCAACCCAAGGCCATCAAACACCTGGCTAAGTTTCTCAGGCGGGACAGCAGAGGTAATGTAGTTGTAGAAACAGGCAGCCTTGGCCAGTGTGGAAGAGAGCTGTGAACAGGAGCGTAACCCTTCTCTGACACACTGTTCAAGAGAGCGAGAGAAACAGTCCACCCGACAAACACCCAGACCCTGCTCCCACGAGTCTTCCCATTCTCCCTCCTCTCCACCATCACCGTGGCCATTCCTGATCCCTTCCCCCACGTTGTTACCATTGTCCACCTCCTCATCATCTTCATTTTGCCCATTGGCGAGAGTAGGTGAAACAAGGAAACCAGGAAGACAACATGGCTTTGCTGTTGTTCTTGCCAGGAGAGGGCCCGCAACTACACGAAAGGCTCTCCCTGACACGCCATGAGAGTGACACACTTCATCAAAATCTGAAAGCACACGATTCCCAGAGCTTCCCCCAGTCAGGGGAAGACACGCCAGGAGAGCTGAACGCATCTGCCAATCGGATGTAAGAAAATGGCAGGTGACACCGAGGTACCTACAGACATACAGAGAGAGAGAGAGAGAGGCAGACTCTTCAGTGAGGGAACAAAACCAAATGGGAATCATGTTGTGTTTGCTTGGTTTTACCTCCTTACCCTGAAGTGGCTCCAGTTAAGCCCCTCCAGAGATCCAGGCTGAGACTGAGGGCGTGTGCTGAGGCCAGGGCCTGACGGGTTGCCAGCTGTGCCTGGTAGGCGTAGGCTGGGAGGAGCTGGCTCTGGATGTAATGCTTCGTCTCGGGAGTGTAACGTGGCTCCAGGAGCTGAAGCAGCTCTCTGAAGCCTTGATTTTCCACTATGGACACTGGCTGCAGATCACGCACAATCATCTTAGCTATAGCCTCAGAGATCAGAACCTGTGGTGACAAAAACCAACACAAACCCTCATCATCACAAATTCACCACAATGAATACTTCATAAGTCATAAATAGCAGCTTGGTTATTTGCATCTCAAGCGATGATGGACTACAACACACACCTGACGTGGATCATGTCTGTCAAACTTGGTCACCCCTCCACCAGAGCCTCCTCCTACTCCTCCCTCCAGAGATCCCATTCCTCCAACACTCCCTCCTCCACCTCCTCCTCCTACTCCCACTCCCACTCCAGTACTGATGGGGAGAGTGTAGCGGCTATTGCCTCCATTGGTGGTGAAACTATGCAGGGAAGCAGAGGAGTAACCCTCTCTCTTCATATCTTTCCTTTTCACAAAGTCATCATACATAGCTTGGTGCTTCCGCTGAACGGGAGAGAGACAGTGTGGGGCACAACAATGTTATTGGTTGTCAGGGAGAACAGTTAATACACTATTTAGGTGTATACATCTCTACATCACACAGCCTTGTTTTAACATATATGGAGGAAGACACAGTATGAGTGAATCCATCCTTGTGGAGAAGCAACAGTCTCTACAGTCAGGTTATATATAGCTGACACTGTAGTGTGCATAAAAAGATACTGAAGATCCAGCTGTTTCCGCTGAAGCTGACAGAAATATGATGAGGATGAGAGTAAGTGCAGATGCCTCATCCCTGCATGTTAACAAAGACACACATCTTATTTAGAAATCATTACCTTGAGATGCGTTACGAAGTTGGACGTGACACTCCTCTTCGCCTGGATTCTGGTGCCACAAGCTTTGCAGTTGGACTCGATTTTGCCATTTTCACCTTCAAACACAATATTAAAGTAATCCAGAATAGACACCTTCGAAACTGACGCCATTGGAGCCCACAGTTCCTCCGCTCCGAAGTAAAAATCAACTTGCTATCAAGGACAATCTGAGTCTGGGGTATCAATCTCACCTCGCCTCTAAGCATGAGCGCAGGCCAGCGTGTTTACCTCCCAATCCCTGCTCACACATCAAAAATGTTGCTGCCAGTTGCGCAGACAAAAGAAAATTAAATTCCAAGCAGGAGTTGCGTCGCTTGCACGGCCGACATCGGCCACGATCGGGCTACAAGGGCTGCTGCGGATGTCTGGAAATATCAATAACATAATAGTGAGGCTACATCCGCTGTTTCTGCGCTCCCATCCGTCGTTCGGACGCAAGTGAAGGGGAGGCAGAGCGCCGTGGCTCATGGAGACATGCAGACAATATTATAATTGGACCAGGAAGTACACACAATAAACGGGAGTTTTCGTTTCCCGTTTCGACAGTTCCCGGTAATGTTCGGCTGTCCCCAGTCGAGCTGCGTGGATCTGAGGGTGGTGGCGCTCAGTCAGATGCTTTAATTATGCTCGTGTCGTTACAGTAAGAGGAGGCCGCTTTCCTCTGATGTAATATTTGGAATTAAGATTTCTGTATATAGAATAAAAATATTCATCTCTCAGTAGCAGCTACTCAAAAAAAAAAAAAAAAAATCAGAGAAAAAACTATTCCGAAAAATTACATTAAAGACTATTTGAATCCACTCCTTTATAAAGAGCAAATAAGTTGTAAATGATGTATGAAAGTAGTACTGACCATTTATCAAAACATTTCAGACAGGTTGTATTTATATCCATCTATCTATTTTCTTCTGTTTATCCGGAGTGGGGCATCGGGCTAATCTGGGTGTTCTTCTCCTGAGCTGTGCTTCTGAGCTCCTCCTGGGGGATCCTGATTTGTTCCCAGGCCAGATGAGATATATAATCCCTCCAGCCACATCTGAGTCTGCCTCAGGGCTTCCTCCCTGTTGGAGGAGCCCTGACGACCTCCAAGGGGGGACACCCAGGAGGCATCCAGACCAGATGCCCAAACCACCTCAAATGACTCCTTTCGATGTGAAGGAGCGGTGGCTCTACTCCGAGTTCCCTCTGGATGTCCCAGCTGGAACGTAGATCGTCTGGGAAATCGAGAGCTTCGCCTTCCAGCTCAGCTCCACAACAGTACAGCACCTGCATCAGTCCATCTCCCGCTCCTTTTTACCCTTATTCATGAACAAAAGCCGGACATAAACCCCCTTTGTTGGGGCAGCAACTCACTCTCAACCCAGAGGGAGCAGTCCACCGCTTTCCAGCAGAGAACCACGGCCTCAGAGTTGGAGGTGCTGACTCTCAGCTGGGCTGCTTCACGCTCATCTACAAACTGTACCAGTGCATGTTGCAGGTCACGGTCTGAATAAGGCAACAGGACTACGTCATCTGCATAAAGCAAAGACGCAACTCTGAAGTTCCCAGACCGGACTCCCTCCTCACCTCGGCTGCGCCTTGAGATCCTGTCCATGAACATCACAAACAGGATCAGTGACAAGGAGCAGCCCTGGTGTGGGAGAAAGTGTTTGACTTTGTGCTAAGAAAACGGACACAGCTCTCACTTTGGTTATACAGGCACTAGATAGCTTGTAGCAACAGCCCCCGACACCCCATAGTCCCACAGTACCCCCCATAGGATTCTCCAGGGCACACGGTCATAAGCCTTTTCCAAGTCCACAAAGCAAATGTATGGATGGTCAAACTCCCATGACCGCACCATCATCCCCGCAACCGTAAAGAGCTGGTCCACTGTGCCACCTGAATATGAGATTCGAAATCAGCCGGAGCCTCCTTTCAATCAAAGGTTCTGTTTATATTCATAATCTTACAGACTACAACACAGCTTTTATTGAACCTCGAAGACAGCAGTCACAAACACATTAATCTCACACATTTATCAGTGAGACAGTAGAAACAGAACAAAAATCAAACATAATCTACTATCAATTAATAATCAAGTAGGAACTGCTACATCCATAAAAACTTCACCAGGAGGATCACTGTTGAGTTCAACTGGTCCGGAAACGTAACCTACTGACTCCAGTCCATCTGTGGCCACAGGATCTTCTCAGAATCATCTGATGGAATTACTTATTTTGCCACCATGTCCAACTGGGCTGTTGAGGATTTCTCCTGGAGGCTGTGTTTGTCTCTCAGACTGAGCTTCAGGTCCTGTCTGGTGATCAGAACTGCAGTCTGAAGGGTCGCAATCTCAGCTGACAGCTCTATTACTGCAATATGGCAGAAAAAAGGAGAGAAGGTGAGGGATGAGGAAAAGCATTCAACCAGTAGTACACTAAGAACAGTTTCATTTTGTACACAAACATAAGAGTACCATCATCTCCAATAGAAATACAATGTTCTTTTTATATGCCTGATTAGAGGTGTCATGTCACATGTAAGTAGGGTTTTCATTTTATTTATTTTTTTTAAATGTAATATGTCACATTCCCCATTTTGACTTAAATAACTTCATCTGCCAGCAAGAAAACAGATCTTCACTTTTTCTTCCCATTATCTAACTTTATTTATCTATTTTTTTAATATGCATTTCCATTTGGCTCTTTGTTTTGAGTGTGCAAATGCACTTTCTATACACTGTCTATACACTCTATAGAAGATTCCTACATGCTGAATATAAAGAATCTAATGTGGCCCTGAGAACTGAATGCACTTCAACTAAAGAAAACACATTCAAACAGATGAAACACAAGCAAATGAAGAAACCATCTTCACTGACCTGATAACACATACTGAAAATCTGCAATAAAATGTTTCCAGAGGACATTTAAGTCCAACAAGCATGCTCAGCCAAACTGCAGTGTCACCATGCATCACTCAGCTCATTTTTAAATCATTGACAGGTTAAAAGTGTTTCTGTATTTGGTGGTGTTTTTCTGTACAAGCAGCATGTTTAGTTATGCTGCGTATGTACAACTGTTGAAACATGGCTGTTTTGGTATATTGTGAAAAGACCGAAAATCTGTCCTTAGTAGTGTCAAGTGCAAACACATCAAATCAAAATTATGTCTTGGTTATATTATTAAGTGATAATATATTAGAAAAGCAAATGTTTGACTGCTTTAAACCTAAACCTTTTGGATCTTGTAGCGTCATACCTTGCTTGAATGACGACTGTGCTTGTTTAAGGGATTGTGGCACCAGAATCCCGAACCATTTCAATGGATCCTGCTGAGGATTTTGGTCACTTTTTCTTGCTGGAGTAACTTCAGGAGCTCTCTTACTACTTGCCTCTTTCTCTGTGTTAGCCTTTTTTGGTTTGTTTCTTCTCCTGACACCTATGAAATACCACAACATCATGAATAAAAACTGCATTAGTTTAGTTTACAACATTCCTTTCCTAACACCACGTGGACAATAGTAGACTCACCTTCTTCTTGAGGTCCAATATCCTCTATTGACCCCACATCCTTTCCAGTCTCATTACTACACTTTTGTTTAACCCCTTGTGTGCAGAAATCCACCTTACCGCTGTCCAGAGTTCTGCAACACATAAACGCAAGTCATAAAAATAGCAAATTCATTTCCAGTAGCCAACAATTAACCTGGTAGCGTTCATTTCCCCACCTGGCATTAACATGGACCAGTGGCTCTATCTCACTCGCATACTGGAGTGCAGAGACTTGTTTATTTCCCATGGAATATCGAGCCTTGGAAATGGAAAACCATCCCTGTGGAGAGAGATGGTAACTTAAACACAGGACTTCAAACAGTAAGAGTGCGTTGCACACATGGACTTGGCAAATTTGAGAAAAGAAACGTAAGCAGCACTGATGTTGGTTGTTATAGGATATGAGGCCTGCAATCTGATGCTTATTTTCTCGATTAATCGGTTAATGGTTTGGTCTGTAAAGCATTAGATGATTATAAAACATTGCCCATCGCAATTTCCTAGAGCCCAGGCTGACACATTTCTTTTTTAGTGTGATCAACACAACAAATCTAAACGATATTCAGTGTACTAACACACAATACTACAAAACCCAGCAAACCATCACAAATGAGAGGTTTGGCAAACGTTTGGTTATTTACCAGAAGTGCTGTTTTAACTGAGTTTAAAAAAGGATCTTTTGTGTAGCTTGTATTCATTCATAAACACATATATAAACAGAGATACATGTCTGAGGGTGGAAGGCTTGCTAAAAGGACATTACAAGACATTACTCTACTCTACTTTCTGTGCTACCTGCTCTATGAGAGAGTTCAGAGTGGCTCGTTTCTCCTCCAGTAACTCCAGCTGGTCCATGAAACGGAGCAGCTTTTCGTCCAGTAACAGAGAAGACTCCTCACATTCTGACAAACCCATGTCGACTGTATCTACTAACTCAAATGCTTTCTTCTACAGTCTTCACCGCGGTCGTTTCTACTGGAAATCAGCCATTCAACGTAAAAAAAAAAAATAGACTGCGCTACTTCCGTATAGCATCATGTGACGTATGACGTAAATCACGTGTGGTTAGACTCAACCCGTCGCAGTAAAACACAGAAATCAGTCAGGACTTCAGTTTTGAAGGCAAAACATTAGTGCATTTGAAGTAATTTACTCGTATCACCGTAGCAACCAATACTCACAAAATAAGCTGTTATATTCGTAAATAACCCAAATGACAACATTTTATCTTGCATGCTCAATGTCGTTGCACTCTGATTTGTAACCATCCTACAAAAATATGGCCAAGAAATTTCTGGTTCTATGTCTGCTCGTGACTTTTCCCTTCATCAAATTAATTTAAACAAGAAAAGCTCAGTTCCCATACCGGGAGTCGAACCCGGGCCGCCTGGGTGAAAACCAGGAATCCTAACCGCTAGACCATATGGGACCTACACTTTGCTCAGTTCATGTATTTTTTTAACCGGTTATCGCGATGACTTCTGTTCTCATTGTGGCTGTTTGGCAAATGTCTCCGTGTACGGCTGGTGAAACGACAAGGCAGGGCACAGAGACAAATAAGACTAAGTTATGCAGCCCAGCTATAAACCGCTAAACATGCTGAAACTTAGCATACCACAAGCTAACTAGGTTTCATGTAGCAGGCACATCGCGGGTACATATTGTGGAAAGCCTGCCTTATGTCGACGTTAGCCGATTCTTTCGACCAACACTGAACATTAAGAAAACGACAGCTGGCGTTAAGTTTGTCTTCATGTAAAAAAAAAAAATATGCGTATATGTTTGCCATTTGTTGTTGTAGATTTGAGGTATCCCGGGGATACTCTGTGGATCTGCTGAAACAGTAGTAGCTCCTGCTCTCTGACGACAGACAGCTCAACAAATAACCTTTCCCCCCGCATGGCTTCATAATGTCTTCTGTACGGTGATTCACTATGACTCCCAGTAGCTCGCCGTGATCGTATAGTGGTTAGTACTCTGCGTTGTGGCCGCAGCAACCCCGGTTCGAATCCGGGTCACGGCAGGGATAAGATCCCTGACACGGCTTGGGAGGACAACTTTTTCTCTTTTTCACAAAGATTACGGACTAATTTATCGTTTACGAAATATTTTATTCTGGTAATTGCAAAGTTAGGACCTGTCCTTCATTTAAATTATTTACTCATACTGATCTTCAGACATCTCACGTGAACACGTTTAAGTTGCTTTCAAGGTGGATAATCTCTGGACATAATTATAGTGTATTATTATTATTATTAATAATAATATTAAATGGTTATTTATGTTTCCGTATGCTTTTATGCTTTAGATCAGCCTGTTTCCTCTCATTTCACATGGACTATAATAATTTTCTGTGACAGTTCTTGGATGAAATATGTTTTTTTCTAATAATGTAATTAGATTCATCTACTCACTGTTTTCTCATCTTATATAGTTTACACTTTAAATGGTAAAAATGACACACCTCTTTATACTTTATACTGCATTTTAGAGCTGAATAAAATAAGCTGTAAAATCCAATATAAAGAGGATTTTAAAAATGCATAAAAATACCCACTAGTGTAAACTAAAGGAAGCACTAAAACCCATTATAAATTGGTGTGTCCTTTGCAGGCTGTGTAGTGATACACTTTGGCAGTGATTTTGAGTCACTGGATCAAAGTATACTGAAAAAGTGAAAAAAATGATTTCTGGTAATGATTTGTCACAAAGTCAAAGTCAACACAGAAAAATCCATTATTTTGAATCAACATGTTCATGTAAAATAAATCAACTATACTGGCAAACTAAATAAAGGTACTGCATGAAACAATAATAAATAAATAAATAAAACAATAATATTTTAGCCATCATTTTCACTAATACTGGCAAGTCATTATGAAGGTATTGAAATAACATTGTTTTTGTGTTAACAGTAATTCATTGATGGTCCCCATCTCAGTCTCCAGCAGTTCAGCCCGCGGTGCTGAGAGCTGAGCTGACCGTCCTCCTGCTGCCAACAGAGGCTTTAAACTGAGGAAGAGGACGCAGCCATGTCCGGAGGGAATATCTGATGAATAGCCAACTTAAAAACGACTTCACTGCGGTCATACAGTTAGAGGTTAGCAGTGTTTTAGGTCAATGTTGCCCTCACAAGGTTGCCTCCTACAGCCACGTCAAAGAAGAACATGTGGGAAAGATACCTCGAACTTCACCCTTCACCGTCTGTAGACATATCACTAGTATCATCGTCATAAAAACAGGGACGGTCTTTCGGGGTAAGAGACGCGTTTTCATTGGTGGTTGTCGCGGTAACGTCCAGTGTTCCGAGATGAAGAGCCAATCAAAATGCCCGCAGATCGCATGTGCCGCTAGTTCTATGCATTCGGGCCTCTTATTGGTCCTTGCAATCACAAGTATCCGCCCCCTACTCTAGTGACTTCCGTGTTTGAGTCCCTCTGCACTGATGTGGCTTGTAGTCAGAGACCATTGAACTGTTGGACCTCAAAGATATTGTTGAATTTATCTAATACTCCTTTTTTTTCTAAATACAAAGCTTAAACTTTTAGTGGCTGGACACCCAGTTTGATAGCATCACCGGTAAGAACAAAATACACATTTAGCTTGTTAACTTTGTCTGCTATAAAAAAAACTCTAGCAGCTAACTTTTTTTAGACTCATTATCAGTGCAGAGCAGGAAGTGCTTATTCAAACTGATATACATATTATTTTTAAGCCTGTTGTGGATGTTTTTGAATGGTGTTGACCATCCTCTCTTGTAACAGGTGATGGATACCACATCAGCAACTCTTCATCCCTACTGGCCACGAAACCTGCTGATTCCCACCTATGTCGCCAACGACAGGTCCATGTCAGAGATTCTGGCCTTCCTGTTTTCTGTGTCTGGGGTGTTTCTTCTCGTGACCTGGCTGATCACCGGCCACACAGGGACCACCGTCAGGCTGGGCACATTGAGGCGTCTGGCTGTGTGCTGGTTTGCTGTTTGTGGTTTCATCCACAGCGTCATTGAGGGCTGGTTCTCGCTGTATTATGATATTATTCCAGGAGACCAGAGTTTCCTGTCACAGCTGTGTGAGTACAAACAAGGAAAAAACATGTTCAGAAAAGTGCGATGGTGCAGTCAGGAAGGGCTCTTTTAAACAACATGTTTTAAACTTCTATCTCACAGGGAAAGAATACTCCAAAGGAGACAGTCGATATGTAATGTGAGTTCATTTTTGCACAGAACCATGTTGAGCTTTGACATAAAAACAAGCTGTAACTAACTGTATAATGAATATTTCTTGCCCTATGTAGAGCGGATAACTTCACTGTCTGTATGGAGACTGTGACTGCATGGTTATGGGGACCTTTCAGTTTTTGGGTCATGTTCGCCTTCTTAACTAACAAGCCCTACAGATTTGTTCTGCAGCTCATCATTTCATTAGGTAAGATGATGTGGTCACTACAAAAACTGTCACTCATAAGCAAATTTGTTGTTGTTGATCGTATTTACATGATGGGTATTTTGCACAATCTGATTCCAGGTCAGCTGTATGGAGCAGTGCTTTACTTCTTCCTTGAGCACAGAGACGGTTACGCTCACAGTGAGTTGGGACACCCGATCTACTTCTGGTTCTACTTTGTGTTCATGAACATGCTGTGGATCGTCATACCGCTGGCGCTCATTGTGGACGCGTGGAGACAGCTGTCAGCAGCCCAGACACACACTGACAGCACAAAGTCACACAAGTCTAAGAGGAAGTGACAGCACAAAGAACAGACTGACAACTGGGGGCGGCATAGCCTTCACTTAATGTTGCTGAAAGAACACTACACTGAAAGCTGATGCACAAAAATTATTCATTGTTTGGAGATGGACAGGCTTCAACTAAGATGTCATGTTGTACCTGCTGTATTATGCGCCTTGAATACCCAATAATTGTCTGCAAACTAAGTATTTCATTTTGAAATGCCGCTTGTTCCTTGTGCACGTGACAACAAAAGCTCTGAATTTTGTTCTGGCTTTGTAGAGCCTCGGGGAGAGGAGGGAAATAAATAATTGTTTTCCCAACATCATCTTCAGTTTGTTGGTTTATTATATATTATAAGTGCATCTTTCACACGGAGCCCATATTCAAGTATTTGGTCAAAGTATTTGTTTTTGTTGCTTAATAAAACCAAGACTGTTGAGATCCCCTTTAGTGGGTAGCTCCTTTTATATAATCCAATCAGTTGAGTATGTTTAATCCACTTCAGGCATACTTTACTTTAAGATTCATTTTCATTGGTTATGTGCTTTTACACACTTTGCAACAAAGTGCACTTCACACTGTTGCTGAGTATTTTCCACTACAGCACGCTATTTTGCATGTCTGAATGCATTTACCCTTCCTTTGAGGCAGCCTCCTGTATGTCCATCTCACTATGGCAGCAATGAAACTCAACAGTTGGGATAATCAATCTACCACAGTAACATAACCTCTGAAATCAACCAAGAAAATCACTGTAATCTCCATAACAAATATGGCTCTTTAAAAACAGGTCTTAATAAATAAATGATAACAACGCAAATGCACAACTAATCTATCATAAATATACATAAAACACGAATTTAACTATTCAGGTGTCAGAAACCATGAGCTGTGAGAATGTTACATTAGTATGTTTAGGACATAAACTACAAAGTTTATGAAGCAGACATCAGTGTAATCGAGTTTCCTTCTTTGTTAGAATAATGATGTCTATGCACCGATGTTGACTTAAATTACTGTAATATAGAATATTTGAACGACCTGTCCAGACTGTAAGCCGCCTTCTCATCCAATATTAGCTGGGATCGGCTCCAGCCCTCACACGACCGTGACGGACAATCCGGTACTATAGATAATGGATGGATGGATATGGAGAAAGAATGAATGAAAGAATGAATGAATGAATGAATGAATGAGCAAATCAATGATCGTCTTCATCGAGTATACAGGAAACCTTTATTATATATCGGTAACTTGCAACGTTACATCGCCGAAATAGCTCAGTTGGGAGAGCGTTAGACTGAAGATCTAAAGGTCCCTGGTTCGATCCCGGGTTTCGGCATTTTGAGCCTACGTGGCACAACGTACCGGTGCACCAGTGTACACAGACCGCTGACTGAGTGAGGCAGACTGACAAAAGCCTGACACCTTGTGGTCGAGTCCAGGAAGTACAGCATCTTAGTTTTAAAGGTCTTAACTCAAATATTACAGACACTGAATGAACACCATGTTTTGATGCAGTCCTCACTCCTGCATGAGCGTAATAATTGCTCCTGAACACATATTTATTGATTACTTTTAAGCTTCATTCACACATCTCACACACTCAAGCGGTATAGGCTGGGAGGAAAAACATGCATGATAGATGGCTGTACATACACTTGTGTTTAATGATGAATCATGAGAAGAAACATAACTTTCTACAGATAACACCTGATAATAGATAATATTTTCTTCAGCTGAACATTTTGCTGAGTCTAAGCCCCAGCTGAGCGTTTGTCTCTTTCTCTCTATTTGCTATGTTTTTCAGTGCCTTTAAAGCTGCAGGTGAGTCTGGCTGTAGCTCCAGCAGTTTCCTAAATGCCTGCTTGGCCTCCTCCAGCTCATTCACCATCTGGCATGCCTGGCCCAGCCGGTACCAGGCCTTAGTGCCGCCTGGTTCCAGCTGCGTAGCTTTAGCTGCACTGGCCTTCGCCCGCTCTGGTTGGTCCAGTTTGAGCTGGCACAAGGACAGGTTTGAGTGGAGCTCTGCTTTGGTGGTTCTGAACTCATTAGCTGAAGGTAGCTGCAGTGTTTTATCACCGCTGTTATTGTCTCTCTGCTCTTCCACTTCTTGCTTGTGTCCTTGTTTCCTCCCATCTTGGCCATGGAGAGTGATGAGAAGTTTGAGGGCCCGACTGTAGCTGTCTGCTGCCCCCCACACATCTCCACTCTTGAATCTCACTCCACCTCTCTCTTTGTGTGACTTCACCCACTCCCACTTGTCGCCAGGAGACATCTCCCATGATTCCTTGCCTGGTGTGAATGTTTGGAGTTCAACTGTGGCCCACAAAGGCAGGTTTTCCTCAGCAGGATGGCAAACAGAGTCATCTGGTCCATTTCCCAGTGGAGATATCACTATCTGCAAAAGCAAAACATAATATTTACACTGGCTGTATACTTTAATGTGGTTCAGAAAAAAGACTAAAAGAAAACATAATAGCTAATAAGCCTGTAGTCCATATCCAACAATTACAGCTTTTATTAGCACTGGCTAATTAAGTTTTCGCCCTTTTTCTTAAACCCTTTTTCTGTTCTCTCACAAGCTTTATTCTCAGTCTCCAGTGCCAGTGGACAAAATAATTTTCTAACCTTAATATCAAAACAAAATAGCCTGATAAAAAACATTTAATGAATACATCTTCACATATTTAACATAAAAAAACACAATGATTAATTTGGTCCATGCAATAATACTGAATTACGCCCCATTCCTCTTACCTCACACTTCTCTCCCGCCTTCATCCCCTCCACACATGCTTCTGTGATATCGCACTGACCCTCCCCCAGCCTCAGCGTTGTCCAGTCATCCAGTGGGACTTGCAGCACAGACTCCTGACACCTGGGGAAGTTTGTGGCCGCAGCCTCTGTAACCTCAGTGACTGACTGGTCAGGATGGACTGACAGCTTCTCGTGTCCCTTTTCAGATACTAAACTCTCCGTTTTATCCGTGTTAGCTTTGAGCCGCACTCGGACTCGACACAGAGAACCCATCCTTGGACAGTGACTGGATGAACATACTAGAAGACAAAAAGGCACTTTATGTGAGCTAGATTATAAACACGTTTCTATTTTAAAAATGTGGACTGAAAAATGTATCATTGATATTGTGGAAGAAAGCCGCAGAAAACCATCATACATGCATCATCTCCACAATTAGAGACAATCTGTTGACTTCTCTTGCTTGTTCGCCGTTGCTGGACTTTCCAGAGACCTCTGGGACACACAGACACCCAGGATGTGACATCAACGCCATCGTGATCACTGTTGCTATGCAGTGCTTCTAAAGGGAGATCCATCTCTGTGTCCATACCTGGATTCATAAAAATATCAAGACAAACATAAAAGGTGATCATATCATCTGCTCACTCACATAAGACGATAAATGCCAATTTTTGTGTAGAGGAATGTAAAAATAACCACAAACACTAGAGCTGCAACCAAGCATATTGTCCAATCCAAGGAGTGTTTGGGATTTGGGGTTGAGCTGAATTAAAATAATTTTATTTGAGATTATCGCAGGTTAAAAAAAATACATGAATAAATAAAAATGATTCCCAGACTGTGAATGAAGCAGTGGCTTACAACAACAACCAACCTTACACCTGAAGGAAAAATTAGAAAAGCTTTGAAAAAGAAACTTGAAGAGTTTGATGAAATGTCCTCTCATATCTGGAAATAAACCACACATCAACAATCCTAATACTGTGCATTTACTGACTAAGGGCTTCACAGAACAGAACAGAAAACAGAGTTTTTCCACCTCTTTCCCTTTTATCAGTGTCTATACAATATGAAGTGAACCGTGTCACAATAACTATCCCATCTATCCTATCTATGAACAAATGTAAGTTTTTTTACATGTGCAATAACAACAGCAATATCTAATCACAAAGAAAAGCCCGTTCGTCGGAGAGGAAGACCCTAAAGTTCACTTCGCTATCACAACCACAACACTGAAACTTAAATGAGGAGTTAGCGCTAGCTAAGACTGTTAGCACCGACAGTCTCAACCATGTAGCTAATGTAACATTACCATTTACATTAACATTAGCAAGATAATAGTTTTCATTTTATTTGACTTTTTAGACTATACTGAGAAAGTTAAGCTCGGTAAACAGTGGGTTGGTGGTCTCCTGTTGTTACATCGTGTATGAAATCATGTTAGCAGATGCATTAACGTTCCCAACGTTAGCCTGATAAAACTACTGTCAACAGTAAACAAAGCAGCTTTAGTTAGCATCAGATAGCTATGGCGGCGATCCAAAAACTAAATCTCATTATTCCACATAGTCTGTGTGGCTGCTAAGAGCTACGCCTGACTAAAAGGTATATATCTATGATCTTACCTCATGCACAAGTCTGACATGAAGCATTAGCTGTCCCGTCAATCACAGACTAATGTAATGTGTGAGTGTAAACAGACGCCAAGTACTACTCCTCTTCTTCTTCTTCTTCTTTTGATGCGCCTTCTGCTTCTTCTTCGTGTGACATTATAATGGGGGCTGCGAAGCCAGATCGAAGGCACATTACCGCCGCCCTCTGTACCGGAGCGTACATTGACATTATTTCACGCGTAATATAGTTATTTTGGTCTATTTGTTTGTCAGTGTGTTAAGTAAACTAGCCTTACCACTGTTATTTCACCCTTATATGAGGACTTCAAATTTCATCTCATTCATATCACGTGTCCTCTGATATGGTTACTGCTCTTATCTTACAACTTTCTACAGAAAGTTGCCATAAAACTGTAAAAGAGCCTGAAAATGAACACAGACTGTGTCTTTGGTCTTATCTCTTATTGGTGAGGCTGTGATGTTGATTTCCTCTTCAAATAATGCATTATATGTCATATTTCTATATCAATAAAGACACAGGATAATCTGGTATCATATAGTCGTCTGGCCAATGCTGTTATTACAGTAAATGGTATCGTATTAGCCTACTCATTCATATACAATCATTTACTTACTTTACTACTACTAACTACACCTGTATGCACCACATGGTTCTGCACTATTAGCTGCCTAGTAATTTTGAGTTAAACTGCTCTTGTATAGTATTTTTTAAATTTTCTCTGTACTTATTTCTGCCATATCTACAGCTCAAATACCCAAATTTCCCTTCTGGAGATCCATAAAGACTAATGTTATTTTATCCTATTACATTTACATTCTGTTTATATAGAGTAGATCTATTCAGATAAGAAAAATATCTCACACGTGCAAAAACATACAACGTAATTTTTATATGCAATATGAATGTAATCTAAATGTCTTCAGCTGTTTGTGTGTATGTGTGTATCATGATTTTTGAGCACATTGATGCTGGGGGAATTATGGGCTGAAGCTGCAGCACAGGCTTGTCAAATGAAGTGCACCACAAAATATATCTGTTACGTTAGAACACAGGATTTAGAAAATGATTTTGTGCCTTGTCACATCTTACTAGAGAACACACAGTGTTTTCAACTCCATCTGTGTGTTGACCTTTGACTTGTACCACTCATGTTTAAGGCCTGTGTGTTAATATGTCCTGTCAGTATGAGTTAGGGCTCTATCTTCCACACACTAGAAACCATTAGGTCTATCAGAGAAATACCACAACCGACAAGCATGTGTGTGTGTGTGTGTGAGACACAGAGAGAGAAACAGAGACAAAGACAGAAAGGAAGGAGGTAATCTGAGATGCAATCTGTCCCCTTATATGGGGCCTGTTTGACCTTTGATGAGTATGAGACGAGGTAATAAACTAATGAGATTGTATCAGTGGACAAAGACGACCATGTTTGTTTTAGTATTCATGACAAAGGTCCAACTAAAATCCACAATTCTACAATACACAAAAAACATATTCACATAAGAGTTTGAGGCAATAAATATACATTTCTGTTTGTCTTACAACATTTTAAGGTGGTCCATTTTATGTCCTGATATGCTATGTTATATCATCAGGTGGCAGCATTTAGCCATGCACTAAAGTTGCTGAAGCAACTGTTGCTGAAAAGGGACGACATGCTGCATTCACTCAATATTGTTTTAAATTTTTTCCAGGTTAGTGAGGATGTCCAGCCTCTCAAATCCAACAAGAAAAAATGTGATTATAATGCCTCAGAATAGAATAATCTTAATTAAAATAAGCTGTAAAAATACCTGAGTCATATATCTGAAGGTGCTGGCTATGTACTCGTGGAAGCACCACTTACTCAGCAACTTTTACAGTGGAAAATATGTATATTTATCATGAAAAATAATCTACAGGATCCATATTATTAATGTTATGTATTTGTTTAAAAAATATAATTTCCAAATATTCAAGTCAGTTCAAAAACCCAATATGGGTCAAATTATAGCTCAAAATGGGCAGATAATACTGTGATACTAAAATAAAACATAAAGTAGATTACATGACTGAATAGAAGTGCTGCACTGAAACATCTCAATCTGGTTTGGGGACACTGAGGCCTCCTCAGTCACCATTACTGTCATCCAGCTCATTTACAGTAAAGAGAGGCTCTTTGTAGAGACACCACTAAGAACAACTAGGTTAAGAAGAGTGAAACTGCAGCCACGAACAACCGGAAAAAATGAAGCAATATGACACAGATCTACAGCTGCAGTCACTCACATGAATAAACAGGTGCACAAAGATGGTGAAAAACGGGACTCATAAACTAAAATTCAATGGGCACTCGATGGGAGTCAGAACCTGTGATCGTGTGATGGTAAGGCTGCTTTAAAGTTATGTAATTTAGAGCAATTTCAAGTAATTTACAGCTGAAACAAACAGAAAAAAGCTGCTACCTCTGCTGAATTATACTTTTCAGTACCATAGATCGTGCAGACGTGCATTACAAGCATGACTTTTCAGTAGGGGTCTCTCTCTTCCCTACAATACACACACACCTAACACGACCTGTACAGGTGCAGTGCAGACTGTACGGTGTGCAGCGCAGTCAGCCTCACTGGCACTGAGTGATGTAACCCAGTTTCAGTTATATATCTTCAATATGAAGTTTTTGAAACTCTTGGAGCTTTGCAGCATTTGTATCTTAACGCTGGCAGCAGACAGTCACTCCCAAACGGACTGTGCACACATGCACTCAATTAGAGCCAAATATGGACAAAAGAAGAGAAAATATGTTTTATCTGGAGTGAATAAGTGAGAATATAAGACTAGTGCTCAACTGAGCTTTAGTGCTTTGGAGGAAATTAACTTGCAGAGGAGAAAGTGATGAGAAAACACTTTTGAAGACCTGATATTTTAACATTTGGAAACGTGAGTCAATGATATGAAGTAAATAAACTGAAAAATACAACTTTGACTTTTTGCTTTTGTTTGTTGATGGAAATGGATCTCGGTCAATCTAATGCAAACAAATATAAAATAAATATCAAATATCAATACATATTATTTTTAGTGAAATGAAATGAAAATTTCCTGATTTCTTGTATATTTAAACAAGAGTGAGGATAAACATTTTAATGCAGGCAAATGACTACTAATGTGTTTACAATCAACACATTTCTCCCACAGGAGAGTTTAGGTTTCAGTAGAGTAGTAGTAGAGTTTAAGTAGACAATTATAGCATTTACTCCACATCTTCTTTCTGGCCTGCATTAGAGAAATTCAAATTTTGTATTACAACTTTTTCACACACAGAAGACTGGCCAGATATTTTTTAGTTTTCTGATCATCTTTTGGTAATATAACCCACAGTTCTCAAAAAGATCCTCCTCCAGTACATTACCCTTTTTCAGTTGAGGACCTTCCCCTCCTGTTAATGGGTGCTGAATCTCTTAATGTAGTGTTAGGGAGCTAGTAAATGACAAGATTTCAGATCCTAATGGCACGCCTACTTAGTGCTTTAATACATGCAGGCGCTCTGGTATCAATATCCACAGGTGCTTAATACAGAAATAGTCAAAATCTACGGTATCAAAAATGTAAGAGTTGATTTAAATGCAGCAGGTGATGTTAAATTCAGTCTTTTCAAGTGCTCACATTTTCTAATTGTACTGCATTTCAAATGGACTTTCAATAATGTTTCTTGAGAGTACAATAAAAAACATTCACATTTAGAGTTTTCAAATACTTTTGTCTGCCATTATACATTTCTGATAACGAAGGGAAGCAAATAGTGTGTCTGTGTGCATCTCACAATCACCCTTCAAGGACATTACCCTCGCTGTCCCAATATTTCCTTCTACAACTCCCCGCCTTTCCCTCTTTCTCACACACAAACCAGAACGTTCACTTCTTTAATCCCCATCCATGTGTTACCAATATCGTTTCTTTCTCCTCTGCGTCTCCTATTGACTATCTCCTTCAACCCCCTCGCCTTCCTCTTGGCTCCCTCCGACTTCCCAGCTGGCCTCTTGTGAAACATCCCAGTGGGTAAGTTCAGAAGCATGTATCCCAGGGCTCGTGGACCGCTTGATGTTCGCCAGAAGGGCTTGCAACCTGCCAGTAGATGGGTCCAGGGAACAGCTGCAACCTCAGTAGCCAAAGCTTTACGCTGCTTGGAGGGTTGGTACGGCCTTTGCTGCCCTCTCTGAGGGGTTCAACATGCGTCATTCTGGGAAAAGGTGGAGTGAGACAGGTGAACAGAAGAGAGAATAGATAGATAGATAGATAGATAGATAGATAGATAGATAGATAGATAGATAGATAGATAGATAGATAGATAGATAGATAGATAGATAGATAGATAGATAGATAGATAGATAGATAGATAGATAGATAGATAGATAGATAGATAGATAGATAGATAGATAGATAGATGTGGATTTGGGTGGAGACTTTTCCCACGAGGATAAAGATGGACTGACCACCAGCAGGATCACACAGCGGAACTAACCGAGAATGTCAATCCCACCACGGACTCTATCAACACAATTTACTGGCTGTGTGAGAGAGAAGGACAAAGAAGGTGATAAACTGACAGAATTTCTTTTTAATCCATGATATGGTGGCCATCTTCTTTATAGACAGCAGCCTACTCTGAAGACTCACTTCTCCCCCCATCAAAAGCTCTAAACATTGAGCTTGTCTTACATTCTGCCTGTTTGTGTTTCTTTTTTCGTCACGAAAGTGGCGGCCAGCTCGCCTGTAATCCCTCCATCACACATTCCCTAACACTCTCAGACAGTAACACACACGTATACACACACACACACACACACACACACACACACACACACACACACACACACACACACACACACACACACACACACATACACACACACACACACACACACACACACACACACACACACACACACACACACACACATACACACACACACACATACAACCTCTGCGACCCTGGTCGGCCAGAGGCTAACTCGTAAACAGATCGGGCCACACGACAGGGTGTTTATCCCTCGTAGTGAGACAGACCGGTGCACATAATGTTGTCCGAGCATGTATGTGTTAGTGTGTTGAGTACTTTAACTGTATCTAGTTTTACTCCCCCTGGGGCTGTTTGTTGTTTATAGTGAGAGACACTGACAACAGGCTCAGACTTCACTATGTAAACTCAGCATGAAGGCAGAAGCTTTATTCTAAGTGGTTCCCACACTCAGCATTAGTAGATTAGACAAACTACATAAACTAAAGGATCATCATACCTCATTAAGACTCCTCCACTGGACTTTGCTCAAAAATTAAAAGTCAAATTTGAGCTGAAGAAGTCAAAACAAACTTTCCAACAACAGCATAACAGTCTTGACAAGAAACATAAAAATGTAATCATAGATCTGACTTACTGCACCATTTCCTATTGTGTTGTGAGGGGGAATGCTGTAGTATAACAATGAGCTATGGAGTCACATCAGTCTCAGTATCAATGAATGCACATAGAGGAATTCACAAATGTATTTCAGGACTTTTACATGAATATTTCTCTCCGCATAAATATTTTTCAATGCACATGTAAATAGTTATCATTGTATATAAATAATCCACAAATAAAGAATAAGGTTCTTAAATGTATTTCTGATGGACAAACATGTCTTTGTTCTAAATCCCCAAATATAAATATTTGCCATTTTCATCAGAAACATTTTTGGATTTTGTTACAATTACATACAAACTGTTGAACCTGCATTGACAAACTTCTTCCCATGTGTGAACTTCACTGTAAGCATAGATTTGAGGGTATAATTTCAAAATAATTAATGAGTGCTCTGAAAAAAAATGATGTAATTTACATATAAATCCATCAGTGTGCATTCATGAATACTGAGAGTGGTCTGACTACATAATGAGCTGCCAGCATACAGGAGTTTCATTTATTGAGGTTTCCAGGTCAAGTGGGCTGATCCTGAGGCTAATTAGAGCCACTGAAACAACAGGGTCAAGAGAGACAGAGCGAAGGAAGGTATCACTTGTGGCACCAACACACATGACACACTGTATCTATCACTGTCACACGAGTATTACACGAAGAAAAAAAACCCAAAGCCTGAATTGGTGCAAGGCCTTGTAATTCAAACTGATTGCCAGCAGAGTTGCACAAGCAGTGAAGTATGACTTTTCTCTTCCATTAGCAGTGATGGAGCAGAGTCTGCCAGGTCAGGACTATTCATCAACATTATAATGTCATGATGAGATTGCTTCAAGTGCAAGTGAAAAACACAGGCTCCCACTTCAACTCCCAGAGTAACAAAACATCATAGTATTGCATCCTTATGTGGCAGATGCACATTTGCACATTTAAGTCATGCTCTAGTGACACTGTTAAGGCCACACGTAAAACTGTGAGATGCACTATTAAAACTATATGACTGACGTCCTTTTCCTAGAACAGAAATGGAACATTAATGATGTTTCAACGCCTCCTACAGCTCTCACTAACAAGCACAATACCCCTAACTACCCTCATGGCTTTCTGGATGAACACAGGTACACCCTCAGCAATAGAGCGATGCCACCAAGGTGCACCACTGAATCCCACAGGAGATCCTTCGTTCTTGTGGCCATGAGTCTGGACAACCTCTGTCTCATTGCTGGACACTGACAAGGATCATTATAATGCACAGTTCATGTACCTGAATCTCAATCCACGGTTGTTGGCTGCTAGATCTGCTGTTTTAATGATGTCTGGTACTTGCAGTGAGATGCACTTTTAATACCTTTTAACTGTTTTATTTGGCAGTTTTTCTTTTCCATTCATACTTCATATTTTCCATTTTGTATACAGTAAAATTATTATATTATAGCATAGCCCTGTGCTTTCAGCCGTGTCATTTTTATGTATCCATGTATTTTGCACTTCCCTTAACATTGCATGTATTTCTACTCATGCACTGTGTATGTGCCACAAAGTACTGTATATATTTTACTATGTACACAGACTATAATCCTTTTGAAAATCATTATTGAAAAAACATTGATTTTCCATCATTTGTGCTCTAGATTCAGTGCAACAGAGGAATTTATGAATAAAAATTGTGGTCTGGGTTTATCTGTGTGCTCGTATGTCACTCAAACCAAATCCGTATTAAATTCATATCAGGGTGTCTCACACCTTACATTATACATATGAAATTATTAAATCTGCTACCTCCCATTGACACACAAACACACACACATTAAGTGTGCCACTATTCTGCCATCACTAAACACAGCATGCTAATATGTGTGTGCTCGCCAGCAATATGGGGAATCTGGCAGAAAGCGAGGGTAAATTTGTTTTATCTGGAGCATAAACAGAGTTAACTCCATTATGTTGTTCCTCTGGGGGCCAGTTATACAGTCGGACCTTCACAGCCTGAGTAGGAACCCACTGAGGGGAGGAGATGGCTATCTGGGAGCCAGAGGGCAGATTGGGGGACCGTTTTTATCGATGCACATGCTGTAATGGGGTCTTCCTGTGAGGGGGCCTGAGAAGTTTCTTTTGACAGCACTTTCATGTGTTCTTTTGCAGTGTGTTGTGTGTTGTGTGTGTTCAGTGATCAGAGAAAGTCACTGTGGACCATTAGGTCCCCGCACGCATTCATATTAACACACATCTGGATATGTTTCTCCTTGAACAGTCATACCTACATACAGTCTGGCAGTCCATGTGACCTTTTAATACCATCTAAGCACTTTTAGATAAGGCTAGTTAGACCTTTGGTGGTATATACCACCACCAGTGAGTGACCACCATATGTGGACATACTCACACACACTCACACACACCTGCTCATGTCATGTCACACTGCTTGCACGCTATTATGTCCACAATTTCCTGTAGATGACAAATTTATGTGCTCACTCCTGTCAGAAAATGGCAGAAGATGATTTGAGAAAGTGTTCTCTTTACAGCTGACATTAGATCAGCTGTAAAGAGAATACTTATTCATACTTGTGAAAACAGTAGTAGCAGTATCTACCTCCGATAATGCAGGGGGTTTGATGTAAAGGTTTGCTAGACATATCCATAAAGATTTTACAGCTGTGTTCAGGAGACACCATGTCTGTTAGGCCTGGAGGCTTAACTTAGTGACGTATCAGCTGCTCTGAGTTAATTCTGCACAGGTGAGGTGCCCCCAATTGCATCTCTTCTTAAAAAGCCAGTGAACTCATCGTGGGTTGACAGAGATGGACTAAATTGGCCAGTGAAAAGACGCAAATGTCAGGATTCAGAAATCACCTGGCGGGCTATGATTTAGTCAGGAGTAAGGTTTGGATTTGAGGTCCTCGGAGGGGGTGAGGGGCTCTAATTCAGACCAGCTTCCAGTCAAAGTAACAGTTAGTACTGCTGCGGTCTGTTAGCTGTCATGTGTGTCTGTCAGTTACATTTGGTGGTTTCACGCAGTGTTGTCAACAAGGTGTCTGTGTTGGGACAAGTCGCATCAATCAGACAAGAGCTAGATTTGGGTGGTGGGAGGTTGACCACTAGCCAACGGCTCAAGCCAAGAGCATACCAGCATTGGAACAATAGGGAGGATACTGGCTTTTATTATATAATGTGGATTTTGGCTACTAATGTTGTCCAGAGTCTTATGTGCACAGATGAGGCTGATCCTTGTCTTCTGCTGCCAAAGATCCTCTTCATGAAGTGCAGCTCCTGCATGGACTCTATTTCTCCACGTTCCGTTTCGGGCTATGTCCTCCCAGTTAGTGGTGTCAGTGTGGAACATGTGGCCTGCCTGAAGTTGGGAGTAGATGATCTGTTTATGGAGTCCAGGATTCTTACAACATGGCCAGTCTATGTGAGTTGGTGCTTAATGATGGTGGTGGCAATCAATGCAGCCAGTGTTTGTTTTCGCTAGCATACAGATGTTTGTAGTGTTTGTCTTCCCAACTGATGCTCAGGATTTATGTCTCCTATCGGCAGTCCAGGTCTGTTCATACAGTAGAGCTGAAGGAGCAACTGCCTTGTAAACAAGCAGCTTGGTTCTCTCTTTGCCTGTCTGTTATTTTTGCAAAGGCCCCAATGGCACAGCTGATACAATGGTGATACAATAATGACATAATGAATTTCTCTGTCGATGTCATGTCTGGAGGAAAGGACGTTGCCAAGGAAGGGATCCATGTTTTTGAGACTAGTGTTGCCAATAGGCTTTTTTTCCACAGAGGACAGTTCGACTTGTCACAGTCGGAACAAGCGCAGGTGTAAATAATCAAATCAGTGAAAGCTGGATTCCATTTAGCTGCTTTAGTTTCTAGGTACTGGAATTGTGCGTGGTGGCTCATTGTCACAGCTTACTGGGCCAGAGCTGCCATCATTAATTTTAGTTGTAATACCTATGCTTTTCCTGCTATGAGAAGAAAAAAGGCCTATGTGTGTTACTAGTGGAAGTTCTGTGCCGTACTGGTGGCTAATGGAGAGCTTGCATCTTCCTGATGTTCAGAGCCAGTCCCAAGAATCTGCATTGTTGAGCAAATAGATCAAGGATACAATAGCTCTTCTTCTAAATGGGCGATATAGATTGTCTTACCCCAAGCAACTTTAACAATTTCTTTAGCATGACTTTCTATTAGGAATTTTTGTAACTTATGGCATTGTATCAAAATAAAATTCAGATGGATATTATCCTATTGAATCAGAAGTCTGATCATTGCTATGCCCTGGAGAAGGATATAGAACAGCATAAGAAGAGGGCTAAGGCAGAAAAGGGCAGCCCACCCATTGCAGTCCAACATGCGGAGGGCAGATGTACAGGCGTGTGCATGGAGTGCAAAAGGTTGATCTAAATAAGACCCAGCTGATGTTGCTGTTTTCTCCTCAAAACCAGCCCTTTCGCCCTCTGCTCCTCCATCTCTCACTCATCTTTGTAGGCCTCTTTTACTAATCCTCTTGCACCGTTTGACCTATGACTTGGTGCCCATACTTTTTCATATCTCTCCCCCCTCTTTTGTTCTGCTTGGAGCGGGTGTATGTGTGGTAGATCTCAAGGGAGCAGGTAAAGTATAAATCTATAGTAGTTCTGACATCTCACAGTCTCTGGTTCCCATTTGGTGTGATGCCCTGCAATCAGTCACTCCTCTACTCTCCTCCTTCCCTTTCTTTCCTCTTCATTGTTTTCATTCTGGAGACGTTTACAAAACCTTGTGAAGTTCCTCATGTTGGAAACCGAATGAATATCATGTACTTCACAATCACCCACATCCAAATCAGTGATATCAACTCTGATTATCTCTCCCTTGTATTTTATTTTGCCTTGTAAGCAGCTGTATTAAATAGATGTACAGTTTTAATGATAACATGAGCAGACTCAGTGATTATTGTTGCTGACAGCTCACCGCAGGAGCACTGGGGGGGACAAGTTCCCGCTCTGTTCTCTCATCTCCTGTCATATCAGCTTGATCAGTGAAACCGCTTAATGTGGACATGTGTTTCCCCTGCTAACAGTCTGCTTCAGGGCGCAAATGCTCACATACACACTAAACGAGCAAGAGAGCGTCTGTTTTGAATCCCACAGAGAGCAGGCCGATAAGGCAGTCTGCGGGATTTACAAGACCTTTAATTTGTTGCTTATGTAACGCCATGTAAATTCTGTTGCAGTCTGTCATTTGGCTTCTCTTGTAGTGCAAAAGCTCCTCTTGATGCTAAATCGGACTGGAAGAAGATGCCAAAATGTGAAAAGGAAAACTCGCTAGAAATAGTTCACCAGTAATTTCTGAAATTATCACTTATACTCATATTTTATGTTTAGAATGAAAACCATAAATTTACCTCTTAAATCCATGTCAGCGCACTTTTGGATATACCAATATGATGAGCAAGAATTAATTAAATACTTTGACATTGTGTCAAATTCGCTTATTTCCTCTGTTGATGTGAACTAGAGGAGAAGATTGACATCACTCTGACATCTGTTTTATAACTATGAAGCCATGTCATGTTAAGAGAAGCTAGCGAGCTGCAGGCTCCAGCTTCATGTTCAACATAGAAACATGAGAGTGGAATTGATCTTTTTATCTAATTCTTGAAAACAAAGAAAAAAGCAGATTTTTCCTTTAAACAACTGCAATTCCTTCCCTCACTGGCATTTCCCCCAATCATATCAAAAAGAGAAATCACAAAAGTAATAAAAATCAGACTAGATGTAGAACTGATGTATTTTTCAGAATAAATATAATTCTGTCATTAAAGCCGTTTTTGATGCAAACTGTTGCAAAATGATAGGGATCATCCATTAGCGATCCCTAATGGATGATTATCTGGGTGAAGTGTGTTAAAGAAAGAGATGAATTATTGTTGGGTGCAGTAAGGGTGTTGAGATAGAGCTGGATGAACTGCTGAGGTTTGAGACGATGGTGGGGGCTAAAGTGAAGAGGGCAGGATGCTGCAAGAGACAGAGAGTGAGAGAGCTTAGTGTAGGACAGTGGAGAGACAGACGACCACCACAGAGGACCTTGGAGGTGGATTAGAAGCACATGGTGAGACATCCAGACATTGCAACATTTGTGTGTGAGGATGACGGTTGGTCAGACGTACATCAGCTGACTCCCAGGGGAGGGTGATTTCTAACCCGAACCAGACAAAAGAACCCAACACCCCCAGAATTTGTAGGTGGAAGTGGTAAGTAAATTTACTCAAGTACAATTCTGAGGTACTTTATTTCTATATTTCCACTTTATACTACTTAATACTTCAACTCCACCTAGGGAAATATTATACTCTTCTAAAAACTGCATTTATTTGAGGGCTTAAATTAATAGTAACTTGTCAGATTAAGAATTTATATTTTTAAAAAAAAGCATATAAGTATATAAAATCAAATGCACTGTAGAGCTAAATTGCCCAGGCATGAAGAACTTGCAGTGCAGAAATGGTAAACTGGGCTTGTATGTATGTTGGTCACAATAAAAAAAGAAAGAGAAAAAAATATAATTTCGATTCATACCAAGATTGTGTGTTCATGTTACGTGTTAATGTTTTTTTTTAAAAAAGACACTGTGATCATGTTTTTTGAGCATCTAAATATTAAAATTAGTATCAGCCACAAAAAGTCTGTTGTTGGTTGAGCTATACTGTAATACAATATTACATATTAAAACAATCCCAAACTTTTGAGCTTGTGACCCCTGACAGTGAAGCAGTGAACCTTTAAACTTCTTAGATCGTTTAGGCTAAATTATGTTCTGAGGCTCAAAGAGGTTAAACATTTCTAAAGAAAGCAAAGATTAGAGAATAGAGAATATTCCAAAACATTTGCACAAATCTGTGTAACAGAACTTTCTTCTTTTCTACTCTTTCTTATGACCCCTCAGATTCATCAGGGACACATTGGAGGGGTCCAAGCAGTAGGATGGGAAACATAAAATTATTAAAACAGCTACACCTCCAACAGCAAAATTATGCTTAATATGCTATGATGCTTCAATACAAACAATAATAATGTTATTATATCAATCACAGGGTCCACTGTACTTTACTTTGACATTTTAAATACAGTTAGCTGATGATAACTCTTTTACAACTTTTACTGTAGTTGGGGTTGGAGTTTACTTGTAATGGATTTTTATGTTATTGCATTGTGACCTTTTTCTTATGTGAAAGATCTGAGCACTTCTTCCACCACTGCCTAAAGTACAATGCAGCAAGGCAAAATAATCCGTCCTAAAGCTCTCTGATCCTCACCATCTACTGAAACCTGGCAGCAACAAATCAGGAGGTTCTTCCAGGCCCTGAAATCAGTCCAGAGGCTGATCTAAGCCTTGGTGTATCTTGGTGTGAGTCAGATCTCCAGAGACCGCGAGAGGGCCCGTCCATCACAGTCGGAGATAGTAGAGTTTACTGAGAGCTGACATAAGGGCAACATTTCACTCTGACAGTTCAGGACAAGTGCCAACGTGCTGCCAAGGACATGCCAGCTTTCACTGGACTGCCTCAGCCCACCACAACACAGCTATTGTTAAAATATGGCGTGAAATCTAGTGTTCTTCACCAAGAAAATGTTTTCATTTTGATGCAGACAGTCTCTTGCAGCTTTTTTGACATCAGCTTGGCCATCACAAAGGCTTATATATGGAGCTGGTAAACTGGTGTCATAATTTCACGCTGGGTAGAGCGTGCAACCAAAACTTTAGATGATGTTCAAACATTCAAGAGAAAAAAAGCACATATACTTGCCTGTGACGTGTACTTCTGACTGAGAGCTAGCTCTGTCCCGTCAAAGCTTGAACTGTTACATGAGCATACTGGTGATATTACTCTGACATTACATGGTAATATCGGTAATACAAAAGTTATTGAAGTGCTGTCCATCCCACCCAAGCTGAAATCATGATAGCTGTTTTGTCCAGGATTCAACATGGCAGGAAATTGAATGCCAGAGACAGACTCACAGGGCTGCAGAGTCTTTCAGACATGCCTGCTGGGCTTGGAGGAACACACAGGATGAGCTGGCTCTGACCTCAGTGACATTTAGACAAGACGAGAACATCAGAACATTTCAGAAATGACGTTGAACTTCAGTCTCTTTTTGGGGCGAGAAGATGTGACAACCTTATAAATGCATTTACTTCTCCACTTGCTTGCCTAAACATCATAAACTGTAATCATGCCGTTGTTAACCACTACACCAATTACACAGTGATTACACACTCAAACACCAGAGCACATGCTTCAAGTGCGTGTCAGAGATCTCACTGTCACCAGCGACGATGAGGATGACTGTTTGATCAATGAGTCATGATTTTAGTGAAGCAATGTGTGGCCATGTGTCCCTGAGTGTACACTGATTTGTTTGGACATCTGGGATGTCGAGGTAGTCTGGTCATTTGCTTGTCCATGAGTGTCTGTTTATGTCGCATAAACTATCTCTTAAATCCTGTCAATGAACTCATCGTAGCATCCTCATTTTATACAGTAGCATGCAATCAAATTATTTCAATGTGTGTCATGGGCTCAAACATGACAAAAGAAACCATAGAGATCTACTATGCTCGCACTGTACAGGTACACACATCATAAAAAAGATATATATATAAATAATGCTAATGTTGTCCTACAGACTAATGTTGCATGCAACATATTTTGTGGTAGTTATTTTTCTATTTTGTTGTGTTTTGTTCAAATAAAGTATGTTACCACAGACACTATGAGTTAGTCTTTTCTCTCTTTCTATTACTGACACCCCCCACTCTCACTCAGACATATTAGCAGAGGCCTGGCAGACAGGTATCACAGGGTTTAAGGGTTTAATATTTTGTATAGTGGCTGTATATGGGTCGTTGTTACTGTTTGTGCCAGGAGTACTAGTCCCTGTCTGAGCCCCTTGATGTCTGCTGAGTTCACTAGGGTTGGTACTGAAGAGACTGGAACTGGTGGGGGTGACCACCATGTTGGAGATCTACCTCCCAGTGTGTGTGTGTGTGTGTGTGTGTGTGTGTCAGTACAAAATGCCTGGGACTAAACCGCATTTGATTTTTATACGCTTGTGGCTAACAGGAGCCAGATGTAGCTGCCTCCAGGGAGCTTACCATCGAAACAGCCATTTATTTCTCTTTTTCGCTCTCTTTAATGAGATGTGTGCGTGCATGCTTACATACATAGTTGTGTGTATGTATGGTCAAATAAAAGTAGCCAATACACAGCAACAGCATTTGCAATATTGCTCTATCCAGTTACAAATTTGGTATAACTTTGCTTGCTTGTTCATCAGTGCCAAAGACAGGATGTGTCCTATTCAGATGAAAGCTGCATGAGAGTGAGGAGATCCATGATTTCATCACATAATGATAAATGAGAAACAATAGATCAGTGTGTCAGACCTCTGAGGACTCGCAGTTTTTTGGACACTCAACCTGGCCCTGAGACACATTGTGAAGCCTGAGAGAGGGGTGAAGTAAGAACAGAGCGTGCACGCACAAACACACACACACACACACATATATATATATATGTATGCGTGTGTGTATGTTTGTGTATATATATTTATATGACATACAACAAGCACATATATGGTCAAAAAATCCTGGCATTGTGGCTGCAGTGAATTTATCAGCTCATCAGTGACAGTCATTCATTAGTAACATACGCATACATGAGTATTGAAAAAGAGAGAAGAAAGCAGAGAGCAGCGTTCAGGAAAGAAGGGAGAGTGTTAATTGAAAGCGAATGTGTCTGTGCTGGCTGCTGGTCAGAGATGGGCTGGGGTCCCAGTTGGCTTCCACTTCAAAGGCCCTGCCCGCCTGTCTCGAGCGCACCTGCAGCCGGTTAAACCCTGCTCTCATCACTCAGGGCGTGGAAGGACCTCTCCTACAACTTAGAGACCTACAAAGCCTTTTGCAAAATGGCCGCAATGGCCCACACTCAAGAATTCAACCTAGAGCACCAGGTAGCCCACACGACTTTCACTAAAGAACTGAACGTCAGTCACATGGTGTGAGTACTCACAGTAGGGGTCCTGCAGCCTCAACCACACGGTCTTTGCCACCCCCACCACAGGTCACACAAGGCTTGTATAACCACCACAATACAGTCCAATATGAGGCTTTTAATCAAATATATACAAATAAGTCACAGGAAGACTGACTGTTAGAAGGTGTTTCTATTCTGTTCTTGCGTTATGCTTAATTAATTTGTAGAACTCTAAAAAGTGTATGAGGAGAATATTTTGAAACTCACAGTTTAAATGTTTTCATATATGTACTCTCACATGAAACATTTAAATGGAGTAATTTCTTGCATCAGACCAATCCATATTATGTCAACAACAATTGTGTCAATTCTGTCAAGAGGAGTGGTCAAAGTCAAAGTCAAAAAAGTTTACATACACTTGTAAAGAACATAATGTCATGGCTCTCTTGAGTTTCCAGTTATTTCTACAACTCTGATTGTTCTCTGATAGAGTGATTGAAACAGATACTTCTTTGTCACAAAAAACATTCATGAAGTTTGGTTCTTTTATGACTTTATTATGGGTTAACAGAAAAAGTGACCAAATCTACAGGGTCAAAAATATACATACAGCAATGCTAATATTTGGTTACATGTCCCTTGGCCATTTTCACTTCAATTAGGTGCTTTTGGTAGCCATCCACAAGCTTCTGGCAAGCTTCTGGTTGAATCTTTGACCACTCCTCTAGACAGAATTGGTGCAGTTCAGTTAAATTTGTTGGCTTTCTGACATGGACTTGTTTCTTCAGCATTGTCCACATGTTCTCAATGGGGTTTAAGTCAGGACTTTGGGAAGGCCATTCTAAAACCTTAATTCTAGCCTGATTTAGCCATTCCATTACCACTTTTGATGTGTGTTTGGGGTCATTGTCCTGTTGGAACACCCAACTGCGCCCAAGACCCAACCTTCGTGCTGATGATTTTAAGTTATCTTGAAGAATTTGAAGGTAATCCTCCTTCTTCATTATCCCATTTACTCTCTGTAAAGCACCAGTTCCATTGGCAGCAAAACAGCCCCACAGCATAATACTACCACCACCGTGCTTGACGGTAGGCATGGTGTTCTTGGGGTTAAAGGCCTCACCTTTTCTCCTCCAAACATATTGCTGGGCATTGTGGCCAAACAGCTCGATTTTTGTTTCATCTGACCACAGAACTTTCCTCCAGAAGGTCTTATCTTTGTCCATGTGATCAGCAGCAAACTTCAGTCAAGCCTTAAGGTGCTGCTTTTGGAGCAAGGGCTTCCTTCTTGCACGGCAGCCTCTCAGTCCATGGCGATGCAAAACACGCTTGACTGTGGACACTGACACCTGTGTTCCAGCAGCTTCTAATTCTTGGCAGATCTGCTTTTTGGTGGTTCTCAGTTGACTCTTCACCCTCCTGACAAAACAGTGCCATGCACTTTATACTTACAAACAATTGTTTGCACTGTTGCTCTTGGGACCTGCAGCTGCTTTGAAATGGCTCCAAGTGACTTTCCTGACTTGTTCAAGTCAATTATTCGCTTTTTCAGATCTGTGCTTAGCTCCTTTGACTTTCCCATTGTAGCGTTTGTGGGCGTTTGTATCCAATGAGCCCTATTTAAATGGCCTCAGAGAAGTCACCAGCTGTAGTCACTCATAATCACTCACAAGAAGTTAAGAGGCCATGCTATGAAGCTCATTTCATTGACACAACTTTGACAAAGTCACCAAAATTGCTAATTCATGTTGCTGTATGTATATTTTTGACCCAGCAGATTTGGTCACATTTTCAGTTAACCCATAATAAAGTCATAAAAGAACCAAACTTCATGAATGTTTTTTGTGTCAAAGAAGTATCTGTTCCAATCACTCTATCAGAGAAAAGTTGTAGAAATAACTGGAAACTCAAGAGAGCCATGACATTATGTTCTTTACAAGTGTATGTAAACTTTTGACCACAACTGTACATCGACTGATTCTTTCACTTGGGTGAAGTGCAACAAGCTGTAAACATAACAGTGACATTATTATCTCATTTTGCTATGGCGAAAATGTTTACAAAAAATTGCCCATTTATACATCGAGCAGACACAGAACAACATTAACATTCATTTGGAGTCGTGTTTCTGACAAACTGATCAATGTAAAGACAACCATCACTCTCCTTTTAGCTCAGTTTTTGGTCTCCACCAACTCCTGAGGGAAATATCTTGCGCTTTAGCTGCTACTATAAATACTACACTGTGTTTAACAGCTACCTGCTAATTTTGTCTTTCTGTGGTTGGTGCTGGGCAGGTGTTCAGTGGGTTTATCATGGCTTTTTTGCTGACAACAGCTGCCTGCCGTTGTTGAAAAGAGGCTGATGATATCAGTGAGACAAAGCCAAAACAGTAAAGTAGCTGGCCGCAATAACAAAACAATGAGGTAAAAGATGAATCCAGATGAATTGGGATGACAATTCTTTGTGTGTCCATCACTTTGAGTTCCCCCTTTGACATTATACATATTAATCTGATCCTTTCTTAACATAAAAATATTGACACAAGTAGCTTTAAAGTAGAACCCCAAAATTAAGACGTCACATCACATTTTCACACCTTGCTTTGCCATTCAACTATTTTAAGCTTGAATGGGACAACCGAGAGGAGTAAATATATATATGTGTATATGTAGAAACATTAAAACTCCTTTTTTGCCGACAGATTGTAATAATTACAGGCAGCGACCAATACAAAAATAACTAATTTTGCTTTAATCTGAGTAAGCACACACTTCTCAACTCCTGAATAAAGAAATAAAAAACACAAGCTCCCTAGCAATGATTTAAGTCTTGGTTTACAGGGTGACTCACTGTCTTGCCTGTGGAACAAGAAAACAGACAAAACAGAAGCATTGACTATTTCAAAGTTCAATTCACTGATTCGCTGTTCACTATGCTACCTCAGCTAGCCACCATGTGACCATGAACTGCTGTGTACGTCATACAGACAGTTCCTTGCTAAAACAGGAAACTACTCAGCACAAACTCAGTTCCACCAAGAGGGAGCAAGGAGACACTGCTGTAAAAATTACCAGCATCCACAAAGGTAAAGATTTCACTCTTTAAAATGTAAATGCTGTATAAGGAGGAGATAACCAAAGCTGTCCGATTATCAGTTTATCCCAGGCTATCCCATCTAATATGGATGATGTATGTCTGATTATTTCTGTCTGTGTGTGTGACTGTATGCCTGCAAGTATTGTTGTCCCGGTCTATGTATTGCCAGTGAAGCATGCCTGTTTTTGAGGCAAGAAGTGTCTGAGATGTGTTAAACGTCAAAGAGGCCATGCTTCCTCGGATATCCCTTTGATGTCATCTGAATCCCCTGCTCTACAGTCACAGTCTGAGTGTGTGCGTTCATGTGTGTGCATGCTCCAAATTTGCCCAGCATGACGGCATCCTCAGCGACCTAGTAAACATTCTATTATAGAGTTATCACCATCACATCTACGGACACTAAGTGTGCTCACAGGAGCTATAAAATCTATTAATGACAGGCTGTCCTGGGGATAAAGAAAGACAGAGTCACAGGTATGCAGAGCCTAGCCCTGTAAGGACAACCATGATATAGTCCCACATGGCCAGACCTATCTCTACACTTTGTTTTAAGCTGTTCCAGTGCTGGAGAAAAGTCTGGTTGGACCCATTATCCTTTTGGTGTAGGAGAAAAACGCTCTGGCTTGTTTGTATTTCTTCAAACCAATCACAATCATCTTGGGCAACATGGCATAATAGCCTCATCTTGTGCACGGGGAGGCAAGCCCTGGCATTAAAATGGCTTAATCCAAGTAAGAGACAAAGCCACATAAAACCGTATGTCGAGTATGTGATACAACTTTAACTGTTAAAAAAGACAAACAAAACTTGGTGATCGGTGTTCTCGTGGTAAAGCCTGCCAATACTTAAGCTCTTGAGTAGCTCACTGGACTCATTAAAACCACTGATGACTGAATAGCTCTATGTGGCTCTTTCACAACGTTATTAAACAGAAATCATAGAAGGTCAATTTTAGTCAAAGTCAATTTTAAACCAGTGGTGGATGCTGGTGCCAAAGATGTGCTAAATAAACTCTCACTTGTTGTATCACATAATGGCAGGGACTTTGAAAATGGTATCACACATATAGAGGAGGGAGAGGAGAATTCTGACATATTCAGGGTAAGGGTACATGTGTGTGTGAGCATTTTTGCATCTGCACAAGCACAAACTTTCCCTCAGTGTTCATGACTTTTTCTGCACCCTTTGTAGTGGGTGGGGGGGTCGACAACAGGCCCCGACACCTTCTCTGAGAGCTAGCCAAACGTTTCAGGAGCTTCTGGAGTTCCAACGCCGCTGTGTTTGTTCAAGGCAGTTCATCTCTGTCAGCAGATCTAAATTTACAGGACAATAAATTATCGCAGATCTGGTTCTCTGGACACACGCGCACACACATTGTGGCTTTTCTGTCCCTGGAGCACGGTGTATTTTTAGGGTCTGTGTTGTATTGTGACCTTTCATTAGATTTATAGATAACGCTACTGGATTTTCAGCTGATTATTATCTAACAGCCACTCCAGCCTGGTCCTTTTATCACCACGGCTACTTAACATGCAGAAATTATGACAGCATCGAATCCATCCACAATAAGTTATCCTGCAGGAATTAAATACATTTTTTATAATGTAAACTGCCCTTTTCAGAAAAACACTTACAGCGAACTCCAGCCATGCAAGTAATGAACAGTTGCTTCTGAGGAGCAAAGGAAGTAGCATATCATTGTCATAATAATGCAAAACCTTGTACGGAGAAGTTTAAGGTGGATGACTAGGGGTGCAATGCATTTAACTTTTACACTGAGGACCACTGTTCTCACCCAGTCTTCAACCATGACCCTAATCTTCACCTGACCTTAGCAGTAGTTTTACTTGCCTAAACGAGACAGAACAGCGCAGCACGCTGTGTTGTTGAGGATATGTTGTTTAGGTACCGGTGAGACATGAAACATGATCCAGGGGGTCAAGTTTGAGTAGCTGATTAATGCATTTAAAGACTGGCTTTACAATCTGAACAGTATATGACACCATCTATTAGTAAGACATGATGCTGGATACTGTAACAGTCTACATCCCTCCCTAACTTGCTTCATTTGATCTCCTTTTTGTCTTCGTTGTTCTTCCACCTTTGTTCATATTCCCTCAGACCCGGTGTTGACTGCCATCAGTATGGGAACTCAGCCAGGTCCGACAACAGGTTGTCCTCCCCACTGCACCCTGACAGAGGATGGGAATACACACTGAGCTCATCCCTGACTGGTGACAGCCCACAGGGGACACATTACTGGGCCATTAGTCCAACTCTTCCACCTTCAGCGCATGCCTCTGGCTTGCCCTTGGTTCATTCAGCCCATTCCCTTTTCTCCCTTCAACTTTCCTTTCAGAAATAATCCTAAGTAATTATAATGTATCAACACAGAAATCAATTGGATTAGTCCAAAACCGCCTCTGTAAATCTCACCTTTATCCCTCCTTCACCCAAGTGCAGCGTTTAAACATAGTAACCCCCGTCAGTACTTTTCCTCTGAGGAGATGGTTGCCAGATTGGACCTCGTAGATCAGGGCAAACTTTTCCTCCAACTGACGAGAAGGCACTTGACTCTGTTATTGTTTATGAGGAGAAAGCTGGGGTCAAGTTCACTGGCTGGGAGAGAGGCAGAAAGGGAGACAGAGAAAGTCCATTCCAGCTCCAGCCCCATGAGAGAGAGCATAACTCTGCTGTGTTTGTGCTTCCCTAATTCCTTTTGATTTAGCAGAAAATTGTGAGCTAAGCTGCAGTGTGCAAATGCTCACCAGAGCTTAGCTTCTTTACCTCACCTCACGGCCTCTCACAAACCTGCATCCACTCTAGTCTGTGTGTTTGTGCATGTGATTGTCTCTGAAAACATTCAAAAGTGTGTGTGTGTCCCATTCTGACAGCAGCCTAAGCAGATATACAAATGTCTCTAAAGGAGCTTAGCTTTAACAGCAGCTTTGGCATAAACACTAGAACTGTTTTCTCAAGCTTTTGATGAAATAGCAGTTTGCGACAGCTATAGCTAATTCTAATAGTTTCAATTCCGAAAGGGATTTTCCTGATTTGTTTACTTGTTTGTTAGTACTACTGGGTCAGCTGAATCAACTGTGGTATTCTTAATCCAATATCTCAAACTCCCCAGAGAGGTTCAAGTCTACGCTGATAAAAAAAAAACTGTGTGAATTGGTGTCTGTAAACAAGTCAAGCAGTCGTTTTTTGAGTTTGAGAAAGGCCTTTGGATACTTAAAGTAGGTTTCAATCTGAAAGGAGCCATTCAAGGACAAAAAGAAAAATCTGAGATTTGACGATGGATGACACCTGACTGCCAAGCCTGAAGACAACCTGAAGACACACACACAAATGTGTGGGAAAAGAAGGTAAGGATGGTCGCTCTCTGGGGACAGCGTACTGTGTGTGTGTGTGTGTGTGTGTGTGTGTGTGTGTGTGTGTGTGTGTGTGTGTGTGTGTGTGTGTGCTTTATTCAAGCGCTGTCTCAGCACTCTCTCTTACACATGTGGTTCATATTTAAGCCATAGTGCTGTTCCACTGGACGATTTTGGCTCTGTTCTCCCATTCCCACATTCCCTGCTTTTTTCTCTGTCTTTTATTTCTGCTGTGCTTTGGGTGGTGCATATCTGCAGGCATGACAAATATTCAAGTATCTTTTGATAATAACTTAAACGATGTCACAGATTTACTTTATCGGGGGCGGCACAAATCAACTAAATTCATCATAATGTAAGCGTGCCAGGTTTAGCCAAAGGCAGGTTGAATTACCTCTAAGGTCTTTGTTATGCAGAAATGTGAAAGGTGTATTTGAGGAACAGAGGAAGTACAATCACATGCAAATCTAGTGGATATGATAGTGTTGATTCTAATTATTAATACAACATGATTATGGAAATAACATATTAGATAAAATAATATCTGTGTGAATACCATTCCCACTGTACTAGATCTGTGACTGCAATTAACAATAATCATATTGGTGCACGTAGGCCATCAGCTCTCTCATTATTTTTCTACACATATATGACTGAATTTTGCAGCACTTTACATTACATATGGAAAGTGCACTTTTTTTGTCAAAACATTACTTTTAAATGTGAAAAACCACATTTTTCCTGTGATTTAATTTTCTGGTTTTTACTGGGTTGTAAAATGAAGGCGCCATCATTGGTTACAATAATTTCTGCCTGTGGTTACAGATGAACTCCTCACATTAGGACCATCTGGACCTCAACAGCATCATCACCCCAGCACCAACACACACACACACGCAGGAACGCACCTCTCTCCATCCATCCCTCTTTAATATCTCCTTCGTAGTCAAACTCTGTAACCCCTGCATCTGCCCAATGGGCGAGAGGAGCTGTCAGCAGCGAACCCTCCCTCATATCTCTCTCTCTCTCTCTCTCTCTCTCTCTCACCCCCCTCTCTCTCGCTCTCTCTCTCAGCTCTGACTCTCTCAGCGCACTGATAAAGGAGAGGTCCGGTGCGAGCATCCGACCCAGCACTGAGTCACACAGCCGACAGAACTGCAGCGAGCCTCCCATCCGCCAACCTTTGGCTCCAGCGGTGACTCAGATCACAATTCTGCCTCTGAACTAAGCAAAACCCAAGGATAAGTGTTCGGGGAGCTGACTGGAGGGGTGAAATAGCCGACACTTGTTGCACGTCTCGCCAGGTAGACCTCCTGGTCGGCAGTGAGAGGTGGTGCTCGGTGGAGAGTCTGTTGCGCACATGGCACCGAAAACGCGCTCCTCACACTCCTGACAGTCGCGCTATTGCTATGGAGCCACACACTGGATAATGAGGCCTACCCACTGAATGGGTGCTTAACCTACTTCACATCAAACCTTGTCTGTTAAAGTTGGGCATTTTCTTCTGAAATCTGATTTTTTGGGGGGGAAGGAGGGATTTTTTGGTGGTTGAAAACCATGCTGGGTTTAAACAGGATTCTGAGCCTGCGGGCAGCCCGGATTGGGAGCTGTGGTTCGCCGGGAGCCAGACTCTCATCCCGGTCGTCTTCATGCCAAAACCCCGGTGCCAGCTCGAGGATTTACTGTGCGTGTCTGCTGCTGCTGCTACTGGTAACGCCGCGAGTGGACTCTTCATGGTGGTGAGTACTGTGTGCATCCATCACACCTACAGGCCTGCCTGCCACCAACACGATTTATGGGAGCTCAATAAGCACATAATAATAATAATAACAATAATAATACTGGCCAAATTAAATCAAGAGTCGAGGCTGCCACACGCTTTGAACAGCATTCACTGATCTTAATCATCTGAAGCGGAGCTGGGACTCCTGCCGAGCTTTGGGTCTTTCATTAGAAACTTAAGGGATTCAAACTGCCAACGAATTTAACTTATGATGACTATTTTAATAACCGCTTTCCAAAAGCAAAAGCAAAAGTCGTTCCAATTAATTTGGAGCAGCGATTTTCCTACAGCAGACAGAAAAAGGCCATTATGAGGGCTCAGGGTTTGTATCAGTTAATTTATTATCGCGGGCTCACTGTACTTTTTCTCATCTGTGTTGTCTCTGCGCAACTGCTGGCACCATTTAAAACTTCATCACTCTCGTTCTCATTTGTGCATTTTTGCTGCAAATAATCTACGCGCACTGAGGTTTATTAAAAATAGTTCCATAGGCTATTATTTGTCACGAATGATTGCATGCACTTGTAATTTTTATGGGGAAATGACTGCAAAGAAAAACTCTAAATGTGTCTTTCTGTCATCAGTTAATTTAAGTCAAAATGATTTGCTCCTGAGGAAAAAAGGAGTAAGAAACACCGTGGGGCATTAAAGGTGGAAAAAAAAAACCCCAACCTAAATTATGAGATTGTGAACTAGATTCAAGCTTCTTTAGGATTTTGTTTCTAAAATGCGTTTTCTTCGTGTCAGTTTGTTGGCCTGCCATATTGAGCAATAATAATAGAGCGATAAATGTAATTTATGTCGGCGCTGTTGGCTGAGCGCGTGTTCAGCTCAGCTGGAGCCTGTATTCGACAAGGCAGAGCGGTCATTAATTCACCAGGTACCACGCACACGCACGCACACACACACACGCACACACACACTTTACTAAAATACCCCAAAACCAGCCATCTAGAGAATAGGTGAGGGGTGAAAAAATATCTCATTGCCTGCGCAATAACATACGTGAAAATGTCCATGTGTGTGAGTGTGTTTATAGGAGAAGTGTCTGTGTGTGGGCGGGTATGGGGGTGATGGAATGCCTAATAGTTTGTGTAGATTAAAAGCAGTTATGGGGAGTAGTGGGAAGAGGGTGTGTGGAGGCTTTAGCTGGGCATTATTGGCTTTGAGGGGAATTTAGTGGAGGAGATACAGTATTTCACTGTTTATCAAATTTCTCTGGGTGTACAGTAAGTGATGATATGGACAGGTCTGGGGATTTAACACGTCATCGATGATTGTGAGATGTTCCCACCATCCGAGACGTGAAAAACGACTATAATGTAATGGAAAATACATTAACAATACCCAAAGATTGACGTACCCTCAATACATATGCGGGTGGGGGAGATGGCATCTTGTGTTGTACTGGAACAACTTACTTATATTGTCAGAGGAAGAGGAGGGGATTTTGAGAGAATATGGTCACCTTTAACTGAGTTTCTCAGATGTTACTAGGCCAATTAATTTTGAAAGTGGTGCTGAATTGCTGAGCTGCATGCTGTGTGTTTATATTTATTTTTATTTATTTAATTTTTTCATTCTTTCATTTTTTTATTTATTTGGGGGGACTATGTTGCTCTTTGTTTGATTTATGTTGAGTATATTGTTAATTATTTCATTATATAAAGCCCAATAAAGATATTGTTTAAAAAAAAAAATACCCAAAGATTCCAAATACTTGTCAAAGGTAATCGTAGCGTGCGTGCGTGCCTGTGTCAAGTTGTTGCAAGTTTGACGCGTTTGTTGTGGCCAAGTTCGATTTTAATCCCTAACTCAAAATTAAAGTGATTTTCTTGAGCATTAAGGTGCTTATTTGCTGCATCTTTAATATATGAGTCAGGAAATCCTCTGACTAAAGTCAAATGATTTCTTACTGATAATGCAGCGAAGTCGTTTTTCAATGGTTACTGTGTGCTCCAATAAGACGTCTGAGCAAAAAGAGGCCAATGCAATATAGGATGTAGCTGTGGCTGTGTCATCAGAAGTCAATAAAAGCCTTCCCTATTTGTCTCACACTTGTCTTTCTTCTACGATTCACAGTAGAGTCCAAGCTTTTCAGCATGTTGTTTTAGACCTGTGGATAATGATTTACTGTGCTATAAAATCTACAAGTCCTCCCGACTCTCAGAGAGAAAGAGAAAGAGAAAGAGAGAGAGAGAGAGAGAAAGAAAATTAAGTGTGAATTGGAGCTCTGGCCTTTTCCTTTGATGAGCACTCTGTTCTTATTCCTCCTCTCTAATCCTCCTCTAGGGAGTAGAGAGCCTCCAGTCTCCATCCTCTCGCCTGGCCTCGTAAAACACGACCACACAGCTACACGCTCCCTGACCCGCCAAAGCCCTGCAGCCACTGAGCTGCAAGAGGTCTCATGCACACACACACACGGGAGCGCGTCACAGTTCAGAGTTTATTCAGAGCAAGCTCAACGCAGCATTTATCTTGTTAAGATACAGCAAGGTCCTGTTTTATTAGGGAAGGGAGATGGATGTGGAAGAAGCATGCTGGAGAGCTGTGAGTAAGATGAGAATGAGAGTGAACAGGCAGGAGACAGAGAGGAGCAAAGTGAGTAAATGGGGTCTTGGCTTGACAGGGTTATTGGAGGCCCCAGACTTTGTGCTCTGATTTGTGACGACATGATTTCAACTATCCCATTGGGAAACATTTAAACACACATACACATGCAGGTCTTGTGGGGAGAGGTTAAGTGCTTATTTATTTGGAGAGCGGAGTAAATGGTTTCCACTCCCCTCCTCCTCGCAAACCCTAAACTGTTAAGTGTAGTGAACTCTGACTCACAGAGGACTGTTGCTGCGGCTCTCCTTCACGCCACTCACCACCTTTGAGTGTCTGTGTATCCACATGTGTATACACCTAGCATATGATGGGGCCTGTGTGCGACAATCAACTGCAATATATAATCAATCACAGCTTTGTAATTCGCATATGAGTCCTTCTAAATGGCCCAAGACAGTATGGATTCAGTTCAAAAATCACCTAGAAGTTTCTTGTGTTTTTTTTTTTGCATTATCAGGTACATTGGTGCGCTGGGGGCACGAGTGATATGCGACAACATCCCGGGTTTGGTGAACAAGCAGCGGCAACTCTGCCAGCGCCACCCAGACATCATGCAGGCCATCGGTGAGGGCACCAAGGAGTGGATCAGAGAGTGCCAGCACCAGTTTAGACACCATCGCTGGAACTGCAGCACACTGGACCGAGATCACACCGTGTTTGGGCGCGTCTTACTAAGGAGTAAGTCAATGCGTGTGTCTACATACTACTGACTGTGTTGCCAGTGTGCATAGATACTGAGCCTGAACATGAGCTTCGTCTGCTACTATCTCACTCCTCATTCTCAACCTACTTCTTCACTTTTACTGCCTTATCTCTCCCTTCTGCTCTCTGTCCTTCTCCCCTCGCTCTGTTCTTTCTCCGATCTGTCCTTCTCATTCTCACGTATACTGGCGCTCCGTGTTTATAGTCGCTAATGGACTGTTGTAATGCCTTACGCCTCGTCAATAAACACACGGGCTTCGAGACGCGGGCTTGTCGTCATTTTGTTTTTCCACTCCTGCCAGACCTCTGTGCTTTGCCTATATACATATGCACACAGGCGCACATGCATGTTAACATATTTTCCAGCTATCTTTGTAGGTACTGCATATACAGTTTAATTCCTCCTTATGAAAGGTTTTGTAACTGCAGCCAGTCTGGATCATGAATATTTATTGAACAAGAATGAAGGGAGCTCTTCGTAAAAACACCTGATATCCAAGCTACATTTGTGTCTCGGCGTCTGCTGGTTACTTTGCGTGCAAACTTAAATGGTGTCTGTTCTATAAGGCATTATTTTTGCAATGAATGAATTCTGAATGCAGAACATGGATAAAGTGACACACCTGTAAGTCACTGTTGCATGCAGGGCAACCAACAAAAAGAGTGACTATGATGCCATATCTTAAGCGTTATGTTTGTGGATAAGGCTTTTTTGGGACTTTGCTGCTTTTTGAGCAAGACACAGTGGTACAAGGCTAATTTACGGCAGTTCATTGTAGTGCATCTGGACTATGGTTGCACAAAATAAGGTGCTTGTTTCCACAGACTTAGTATTTGACGTCACTGACCCTCCTTGGCCTGTTACTGTCCCTCTTACAGCCATCCTAAGCATGTGTGGGGGCCAATGATGCATGGAAAAAAGTAGCAGATATGTAGATACAGGCTGTGTGTGTGTCAGTGTGTGTGTGTGTGTGTGTGGTGGAAAGGAATAAACAGTAATGTAGATGTAAATATTTAGAGATTTTCTCACTGTCAGACAAACAGCGCAGGTTTGAATGATCACCAGCATTGCCCTCCTCCATCCTCCCCCACATACACCCCCCCAGCAGCACCCACTGCCCCCTTCTCCTCACCCCTGAGATGGGATGGGACATTCCAGTGTATACAGAGCAGAGCAGGTTGGATCGCACAAATTCTTTTGGTCCAGGCTGGTTCAGATAGGTTTGCAGTGTGAATGTATACCCTGTTTCAGAAAAGCACCCCACCCTTTGTCATTTATTATCAGCGCTATCTCAGTTAGCTTTGTTACGTTATTTTGAAGTGCTGATACTTGAATATTTCCATTTCATGAAACTTTACCCTTGTGCTCCACTACATTGTTTTAGCATTTTTATTTATCCTATGCACCTTTTCTTAACATGCAATTGTGAGCAGTCTCTAATATAAAACAAGATTAAAAGTCTTAACATACTGTTTACACAGGCTACATGAGAGATCAATGCATAGCAGATTTAAGTCACAGTTAAATGTGTGGAGCGGAAGTGAAACGTGAGCTGGTATATGACCTCTGTAGACAGCTGTATTGATTAAAATAGAAGCTACGGATGGCCGATACGGCCATTAAATTAAATCTTGATTTTTTTTTTCAAGCTTTGGGATGTCAGATGAGTGTGAGACGGATGACTGAAACATTTTAAAATCTCGACAGGGTTTTTTAAAAAATGGTTTATCCTCTTGGGAACTGAATGCGCTTAGCAGCAGAGATTCATCATCTGGGGAGCATGAATATTTAATCATTCAATCAAGATACAATTTTTATTAGAAGTTGATGTTTCCTGTGTGGAAGTAAAATATTTGGCTTGCTGGTGGCACGAGATGAAAAGGTTGGATGGTTGGAACAAAAACATCAGAATTCATGCTCTGGGAGCCATGAAATATCCACACTAAATTTAACAGAAATGAAGCCAACAGTTTTTCAGAGGATTTGTCTTGTTTCAAAGCATTGACTCATGGTTGATTTCAAATTGGTTGATGGTTGTTAAAATATCTTAATCTGGACAGAAGTGTTTTATGATTGACAGACAAAATGACAAACTGACTGACCGGAGTTAGATGGGCATTAGAATAAAAAAAAGAAATCAATTAAGAGGCACTCTTGTTACCCTCAATGATTCTGAATCAATTCATAAATGCCCCAAATTGTTTTTTATGTTGTTCCTAAATTGAGGTTGCCGTAATAAAGAAAGTGAAACTCAACTGTAGGAGCAGCCATTGAGGTGCAGTGCAGCACCTCAGTGATGTTCAGTGTGCTTATGCTGGAGTTATTTTGTAGTTCATATTCAAAATGTGTTGGAATGTAATTTGGATTTAATAACTTTAATAACTAAGAATTTAAGTATTTTGAGGATACTTAGCACTCATCGCTCAGAGACTAGGTAATGCTAGTGAAGTACCGCAGTCCAGCACTAACAAACAAGACTAGCTGACTAACTTACTCTGCGACACCAAAAAAACCCCAGTTATGTCTGTTACATTGACCAAGTGGACAAGTTCTTCTGCCTTTGCTGCCATGTTGTTTTTTGGGGGCTATTCATTCCCACAGGCACTGCAAAAAGCAACTGTGACCAAACACTAAATCTAATTCTCTATGTGTCTTTGGCCACACAATAGATGAGTCATATTTGAAGGAACTAAAGAGACCAGAAAAGCACAGCAATGGTAGAAAATGCTGTCATGACATCACCCTGCTGCTGATTAATGGGGTATCACTGTGTCTGTATTTAAACAATTTATGTGAGGAGTGGAGAGCCCCGCAGCTAGGATTATTTCCATGATAATATTTAAACAGAGCTGTCCTATACTTCACATCAGGCCTGATATGCTCCCGTCAGCTGCACCTTCACGTCCTGATGGCTCACGCCCAGGCCTGGTCATGGCATTACATGTATCTGTGCACGCATGTTAACATGTGGAAAGCACAAGCAACAAGTCTTTAGGTCTTAGAAAATCTACTTTATTGCATGATATGGATTCCCACGCATTTTCATGGACAAAATTTCAAAATTTTTCATGACTTTCCAAGCACTGAATAAAATTTCCATGACCATTCACAACATATAAGAACTGTATGGTATACTTTATTCCAAATATTTATATATATTTTCAAAAAGTAGCTTTGCAGTAACTTATGGCAGTCTGGCACTGACTTTCAAGCATTAAGGAAAACTGAACTGATACTATCACGGTATGTAGTATGTATATGTAACAAACACTTGTAATTAAAACAATGGCTGAATGAAAATCTGGTACTGGCTTTCAAGCATCAGGGACAACTGAATTGATTCTATTATCAGTTAATGCATTTAATTATAAACACACACACACACACACACACACACAAACACACACCTACCTCATGGGCCACACCCGGTCAGTGATCTCAGACAACTCTCACATGATTTTTATCATTTCTGGATGGGAGTCTGAAAAACAAGCAGCAGCAGTATGTGTTGTCATACCTAAATTTCTAGCAATCTCACAGTCCGAAAGCATTTTCAAAAATAGGCCCCCGACATCACTACAGGGACATCAGCAACCTGTGCCAAATCTAACTTCTGTATTAGTAATATGCAATATAACATCCTGCCTTACACAAACAAACAAATAATATTATGTTTGTGTGGTTATACAGGGAGCCACTAGTATCTGTTATGTCTACACAGCATCTAATGTCACAACCAGAGAGACAGAGCTCCATAGAAGGTTTTATCTGGTAAAATCCTCTGTTGTTATGGCATTGTGAAACTTTATGTTAACACTAGTCCTGTTAAATAAACATCAAGGCTAAAAACAAAGATCAGCTGGGCGGACAAGACACCAGCTGCTAACTTCCACGTCTTTCCGACCCTGTCTGTGGCCCTAATTCCCAATTTCTTCTAAAGTATCATATCTTTTTATTTTGATGCTAAACTTTAAAAGAAGAAAAGTTAAGTTTAATGGTTGTTCAGTTGTCCTGATTTTGGTGCCGCTACATCCTCATTCATGGGCAGTTATTATGTTCCATTTGGGAGCAGCAAAGTCACAAATTTTGGGACTTATTATCAAACTGGCTTGACATTTTTTCCATCAGCCCAAGCCTACAAACTTGGTTTATAAACTAAACAAGAGAATGACCAATGTGCAAGATGTAAGCTTTGCAGAATAGCTTTGATATTACCAATAAAGGGGAGGCTGCCCTCGCGAGTCATGCAAGGGAAACACAGCACATACAACATGAGAAGACCGTGAGAGATGGTGTACCATTCCAGATGTTTTTCTACTCGATAAAAACCACAGTAAGACCAAGTGGACCAGGGTCTGCCTCTGACCAGAGTTCAGTCTGTGCAAAGCACTTTAAATGTAATACCAGCATCCATTGGTATTGTGACTTTGGCCTCTGAGATACTTCTGTACTTAAGGTCGCACTATTAATGCAGTTCCTGTAGTGATGTCGGGGGCCTATTTTTGAAAATGCTTCCAGACTGTGAGATCGCTAGACCGCTGACATGTGAGAGCACATACGGCTTTTGTTGCTGCATCGTTTTTCAGACTTCCATCCAGAAATAATTATGTGTCATCAAGTACATCTCATAACGACGAATGCTCATGCAATGGACGAGAACAGCAAAACCAGAAACTGACCCAACCCCACAAGTTTGTCATTAGAGAGCCATGAAATATAAAATGTACATTTTCCCGACATATCAGATTCAAACTCTATTCAAACATAATTTCAGGCAGCCGGCAAATTTGCCATTATATTATGTGAATTTTACTGAAGATTACGGAAACAATTAATTTCATTTCACACAACAAAATTCCATCACTTTCCCAAACCATTAAAGGATTTTAATAATTCCATGACTTTTGCAAGCTTGAAAAGTAAGATTTTGAAAGTCCATGACTTTTCCAGGTTTTCCATGACCGTGGAAACCCCAGTAACTGTAATTTCTGTAATCAATAATAAATTGTGTTATTCTAACCTCTACCGCAGTCTAACATCTGTGTTTCTGTTTTGCGCTTGTACTCTCTCCGTCTCTCTCTCTTAGGCAGTCGTGAAGCAGCATTTGTCTATGCCATCTCCTCAGCAGGAGTGGTGTATGCACTCACTCGAGCCTGCAGCCAGGGGGAGCTGAAAACGTGCAACTGCGATCCGCACAAGCGAGGACGGGCTAGCGATGAGAGAGGAGAATTTGACTGGGGCGGCTGTAGCGATAATATCAACTATGGGATTAAGTTTGCCAAAGCCTTCATAGATGCCAAAGAGAGGACTGTCCGTGATGCACGGGCACTCATGAACCTTCACAACAACCGCTGTGGCAGAACAGTAAGTGTGCGAATACAGCAGTGTCAACTTACAAATATAATGAAAAGAAAACATATTTTCTCACTTATAACTAGTGGTATGTCTAGCTCTGCAGTTTATTTTGTTAAGGTTTGATATACCTGCACCTGTGGCCTCATTTACACCTGGTATTAATATGCATTCTCGTTATCTCAATTCTACCAGCATTGTGATTGAACCTCAATATGGAAGTCACGTAGAAGGAGCAGGTGGGCTAGTGGAAGATTTAGTTAGGTGACTTTCAACTTTTTTTTTCTTAAAACCCAAGCAAAACTGTACACAACAAACATGGAAAAAGACTTAATTTGATCTGTAATCATCTCTTCAGTCTGAAAATTTTATTTTTTCAGCATTAACAGGTTGTGTCTTCCACTCCAGCAGTACATTGCACCATTGATCTGTTTCGGTATCAAACTATGAGTGCTAGCATGAATAACGGGTTAACAGCAGCAATGCACAAGCTGAATGTTAAATTAGCTTCATATTTTAGAGCTTAATCTTATTTCATTCTGCACAAAGCACAACAGATGGTCATTGAAAATATCTAGCCCTACTTCTCATAGAAATGAATGGGGAGCAAAATCCAAAAACCAAAAATGATCTGCAAGACTAGATACCACTAGTGGTTCAGTAAGTGAAAAATATGTTTTCATGACAGCTAAACTAACCGTTTAAGAAATGTTCCTGCCTTAGCATTTCATTTTTAGAACAATTAAAACCAAATTTCACAATGGCTTAAACAATATACACCAATTTCCACTTCTCTCAATGTATTTAGGCCGTGAAGCGATTCATGAAGCTGGAGTGTAAATGTCACGGCGTGAGCGGGTCTTGCACGCTGCGGACATGTTGGATGGCCATGTCAGACTTCAGGAAGACTGGTGACTACCTGAGGAGGAAATACAATGGGGCCATCGAGGTGACGATGAATCAGGATGGAACAGGTTTCACTGTAGCTAACAAAGCCTTCAGGAAGGCCACCAAGAACGACCTGGTCTACTTTGAGAACTCTCCGGATTACTGCCTACAAGACAAATCAGCAGGTAAGATGTCAAAAGGAAGGAAGAAAAAGAAGAAGGTGGACTGGACTGAAAGACGCAGAGAGGCAGTTTCTCATGGATGTTGATGGATTGCCCCGACTGTGTTATGTGTATGTTGTGTATATGTTCATGCATGACTAGTGTGTTTGTGTGGGTGAATGTCAGTGTGTGTGTGTGTGTGCAATGGTAGTCAGGTAACACAGCAGGCCTCCTGTGTGATGTCTGTGGAAGCTAATATCCTTGTACCCTGGGGACTTGGTTGTTCTGTGACCACCTGACCTCTATCAGTCTCTGTCAACACACATATGCATACACACAACCCAATGGTCAGAAGATGTGTTGATCAACCTTTATACAATCCGCCTAATAAGCCAGGACTGTTTCTGATTGCCCGGTTGATGAATGAAAACCCATCTGACAAACTTTTATAACATTTGACAGCAACACATCCATCCCTCTGTCCAGTTTTCCCTCATCCTTTCTCCCTTTGTCTGCCTTTCGCTTCGTCACTTCCATCCATCCTCCCCCTCTTTCTCACCTTCCCAGTGGAATCCACAGCCTAGGGACACAAGCAGCTAATTTAAAAAAAAAAAAAATCACTTCTTTCTGTCTGTCACAGTCTCTCCCTCTCTGTCTGTCTGAACTAAGCGTAGCTGGAGGGCAAAGTGGGCCTCAGAGTGTGAGAGCCTGTCTGTCTGTCACGCTCCACTGTCCATTTAAAACACACACACACACACACACACACACACACACACACACACACACACACACACACACACACACACACACACACACACACACACACACACACACACACACACACACTTCAAAGGGAGCAGTGGCTTGGGAAAGGCAGTGTAACTATAGGCCACTCTACCAACACTGCATAGTTGTGTGTGTGGGTCTGTTGTTCTATGGGCAGCTTGTTGTGATAGGTAGCAGTTCAAACCGGGAGCTTCTCACACGAAACACCAGCGCTAATCTCTGTGGGGATGACATTCACATAAGATACAGACAATATGCCACTGCATTAGGTAATAGCTAGACTGCTCTCTCATACGCTCAATAACAATGCCTGCCAGGCTACTGCAGATAGTACATTGAAGCAAATAGAGAGTTAAAGGGAAACTAAAACTTCTGGGTCCTCTTCCACAACTTGTTTCAGGTATATTCTAAAGTTCACTCCATTTGTTTAAATCTCTTGCTTTGCTCTCTCTCTGGATTTTTAGCATGAAAAATTATCCAAAGTTTTCCCAATCAAGCAATCACTTGCGCTCTGGTAAGGACTTTGGCTCTCTATGAAATGACCCACCAGTTTTTTTCAGCAGAAGAATTTGCAGAGAGGTAAAACTTAAATGACCAGTTGAGAGAAGCTAGCTTTGGTTGTCGTTTAGCTTTTCATTAGCTAACATTCTTCTGTAATCTTGTGCAGGCTCCCTGGGCACAGCTGGCCGGGTCTGCAATAAGACGTCACGCGGCACAGACGGCTGTGAGGTCATGTGTTGTGGGCGGGGCTACGACACCACGAGAGTCAAACAAATCACCAAGTGCGAGTGCAAGTTCAAATGGTGCTGTGCCGTGGAGTGTAAGGACTGTGAGGAAGCGGTGGACATACACACCTGCAAAGCCCCCAAACGAGCTGAATGGTTGGACCAGACCTGAGGACACACCCTTTCTGCCCCCTGTAATGCAACCCCACCCCTTTCCCCTTTACAGGACATCCTGTGGAACATGGCATTCTGGGAAAGTTTGTCCGAAAGTGCTCTGCGTCTCCGCCCTCCCCTGCCCCCACCTCAGTTCATCATGCATGGCTTTTCTACCTGTCTCTGTGAAAGCACTAGAATTCAGTACCCATCAATATGAATTAATACCTATTAGCCCCCATTTGTGAATGGCCGTGTGACTGAATTCCTGGGATCAGACGATGAACGGTGAAACCAGCGAACTCTTGGGTTTTTGGTGGATTGGGCTTTTATCAAAGATTCAGTCCAGATGGCCTTTTTTTCTAGCGTGTGGTTCTGGGTTAAAATGGTTTGCTGCTTTCATCATGCTTTAAAGACACATTTTTACATTAACTGAGCCTTCAAACGTATCCAGTATTATTACAAAAACATCATATACTCACATAATTTTCTTTCTTTTTTTGGGGAAATTCACTTTTATCTGCCAAAAATGAAAACATGGTAGGACTTTGGGAAGTAGCTTGACAAGTGCACTTTGAGAAGTGGACATCCAAACATAAGTTTGGCTGTGTATGGCCAAACAGAAGTCCAGGCAGAGGACTTCAAGGGAGGACAAGGAGATGGACACCGGATGAAAAAATGGACGAATGCGTCATGGGAACTTTGAATGCAAATGTAAAAAAAAAAAAGAAAAAAAGAAAAAAAAAAAAACCTGTTTAAAGTGATTTATTTAAATTGTAAAGTGTTGTTTCATTTCTCATCTGCAGATGAGACTGCACTACATTGGCTGACATGAGTAGGAGAAGAGCACTGCCATTATTATGATTATACAGTGTACTCTAGTTTTCAGTGTGTAATATGACTGACTGCCGCTGACAAGAAGAAGAAGGAGAAGAAGAAGAAGAATAAGGAGGAGGCGGTCACACATAACCACAACATCAGACAGATTTCACTTCTCTGCTCTCCAGCTTGCTTGTATAACATTGTGTATATTGCCTTATCTAAACAGATGTTCATATGAAATATATGGTGCATTAGTATGACACTGGAATCTTTGTTTTTTGTTCAGACCGACAAACATAGAGGTTGAAGGCAAGAACGAGACTTGATAGTGCCAACAGCGCAGAACTAATCGTTGTGATGACTGCGCAGGGTATTCAGTAAGTTCTGTTCTACAACTAGTGTTATTCCCATCACACACACACACTCACACACATGTATACACACCATGGCTGCTTTTCACCAGCATGAGTTGAGAGACACTGGGGCAGTAATAATACAATCTATGTCAGTAACAAAGGTTGATTCTGTGTGAGTTGGGGTGGGGTGCGCTATATCAGTCAAGGGGAGGGAAGTGTTTGATTAAAGGGCCAACCTAAACCCCAACCCCTGCTGGCCTCATCCCACCCCTCACTATGTGGAATTCCAGGTGGGTCCCAGGCTAATGACTAGATGGCTGTAATTACCCGGGGCTGTTGATAGCTGGTGATTGGACATGGTCGTGCCACAGAGGACCTAGTGTGGGCTCCTGCTGGGACCACATTTAATCAAAGGCTTCTTGGCCAGCTTATCAAAGGGAATACTTTCCAGCAATCTTCTCTGCATCAGCCCCCTCTGCTCCCCAGACTCTCAGTCCAGTTCAGTCTCTGTTATATTAGAGCCGAGAGACTCCTGATAATGTGAATTCAAAAAGACAACGCACACAAGCGCAACCCTAAGACAAAGTAGTGTGTAAACCCAACTGCATAGATGCCTATTTGGAGAGGCCAAATGACACAGCATTAATTTATTGCCTTTTTACTCAGCATATCTGTACTGTCTTATGACACTATTACATTTTTCTGTCAGGTTTTACCCTGTAGATTGTGTTTGTCAACGTGCCCTGGTGATAAGATCCTGTCTCCTTACCCAGGCTTGGGACAGGACGCAGCCACGTTCAGGCCGGATTGAACACACTGATTCTATGACATCTGCCCTGGAGATACCTTAATGCAGGAAGCAGTCAGAAATGTACAGTACAGAAGAACAACTGAGATGAAAACACTGAACTCTCCTTAGTGTCTTCAATTGACACAATCTTTTTTTTTTTTTTTGAAAATGGGACATCGCCTTATAATCACAGTTTTTGATGCACCAATATTAGGCTACTCATGATTCACTCAGCAGTTTAAAAAAAAAAGAAAAGAAGAACCCTCAACATCCTAGAAGTGGTGTCTGAGTAGCCACGGGAGGCCCATATTGTTAGATAAGATAAGCTTTATTATCCCTCAGGGTAATATTATCAAGCAATTCCAGTCATTGAGACTATTCTAGTGCCAGCATCCTATGGCAGTCTATCTGTGTCCTGGATGCCAGGCTGAGAGCATTCCTGTTACAGACTATCACAGGCAAACCATTAGTCTTCACAGCTGGCAGGCAGCGCTGTGGGCGAGGGAGGTTGTACTTACCCAGGACACAGAAATGGCATCAAGCAACAAAGGAGATTTAAAAGTTAATTCTAGTTTATCCCAAAAACTTTTTTGTAGCTTTGGCTATCAGTTCTATTGGTTATGATAACATTGTACTCACTGAGTAAATTATTGGGATCTGGGACTGGGAGTGGTGACATTACTACAAAGAGGTCCGATAGGACAAGAAACAGGAGCAGTCAGTTTTTCTGTGCAATGGCGATTTATTATTATTATTATGTAATTACAGACATAACATGTGCGTTAACTTGGTTTTACTTCAAGATGAAGTGGTTTAGATAATCAGTTGGATTGTTCACAGCTTGTTTGTACGTCTTGACTGCTTCCGATTAATTTCCCCACTGTAGTAATGTTGCCATGTTCTTGGATTTCAGCAATTAACTTAGTGTGTTATCATAACCAACACTGGTCAAAGCTGAAAAATGAGACCGAAATTGTAATAAATCAGAATCACTCAAGGCCAAGTAATCTGACTGGGCCCTCAGCTCAGCAGCTTTGTGGTAAAATCACAGGCACAAGTGGAACAAATCAAATTGTGGCTCATTTGAATATTCTGTATTTTTTGTTGAAAAGTGAAGGTTGCGCAGTTGTTGAACACAGTACAAACTAAACGGGTACACTGACACACACGTTGGACTGTTGCCACACAGACAGACACACAGTGCGCCATTCATTTATTCAACATTGTCACAGTTATTCTGAACTGTGTCACCCTTTTTTTTCCACACTTGTTCTATATTCTCTCCCTCCGTCTCCCACCCCAGTGTCTCCATACCATTGACAGTTATGTAAATTTATCAACCATATGTCCAGGCTGTAATGCATGTCAGTCTGACCTTTGGTTGTCAAATAACAACAAGCCTGAGAATAGAGGATGGACTTCACAGCCTGTGTGACAGCTGACCGTCACATCTAGCTCTAAAATGAAGCCTCACTTGAGAAATAGAAACTAAAGGAGTGTGAGAGGACAGAAGGAAGACAGCAAGGCAAATGGATGGATGAAGGTAAGAGAGAAATGTCTAGGGTTACTTAGAGACCTAGCGGGCATGTTTATCAGAAGATCTTAATCTGAGCAGAAAGAACCGCGTTCCCCACAATTCATCATCATTACTCGCCCCACCTGCCACCTCCGTCTGACCGCCACCCTCCACCTCCCTCCTCCTCCTTCGCTCTGATACAGATTTCTGTGTGTGGGAATTTAGCCGGAGACCCCACCAACAACTGCCCCATAACATTCACCTTGGGGTGGTCTGGGTGTGTCGGCCATGCGATCTGTTTCGCACACATATTCACATGTACATACCTGCAGGCGAGGATAGGACCCCTCCCCACCCCAGTGCCCCCTGAGCTCACCTATCACCTGTCTGGTGAAACCCTCAGTGTGTTAGCAAGCCTTTCTGCTCTGTCACTCACTGTTTGTGTCCAGAAAGTGCATACAAACATACAAGTGTGTGTGTGTATATGTGTGGTGGGATGAGTTTACCCCTCAGGGCCGGTAGAAGCTGGGTCATTTTTTTTCCCAGAGGTTGGAAGAGGAGTCTAGGGAGGTCAGGGGTCATAAAGTTTAGGTGTATCAACAGAGAACCTTCAGCACTATGAATGCTCACCACTGATCCGTCGCCTGTTGACACCTCCTAAACATTAACGGCTTGTTCATGTAGCTAAGCTCCTCTCTGGCTGGCAGGCAAAGAGGTGAACCTATTCAGAAGAACACCTGCTCTGCTGGATTTAAAATCTGGCCTACAGTGTAGCTGCCTACAGTGTCAACTCTTCCATTCATTTTTCATCCTTTCGGTCTGCCTCTATTTGATGAGGTGGGTGTCAGCTATTAGGTATTAGGTGGTGCAGCTTTGTTGGGAACAGGTTTGGGTTGGGAGGCTGTGGGAGCAGTAGGACGTGCAGATTTATTAGGGAGCTCAGACTAATATTTACGTGACCTGCCAGGACCCGAGGGGTGTAGAGACACAGAGGGAGAGAAAATATGGGTTTGCACAGAGGGAAAAAGGGGATTTCAACACAAAACACTTATCTCCTGAAAGCTACAGCAAAAAAATGTCCACCCATTACCCCCCAGGCCCTCAACTTTCACTAACTTCCACCTTTGCTCTGTCGTCTCCTATAATGCTTCACAGCAATACATTTGGATAGCATCACAGTAGTGCCTCTATAATATACTGCAGCAACTGCGGTTCTCCTTCACTCAAAGTATTAGTCCAACAGGAAACTGGTTGCCAAATCAATTCTTTGATCTGGCAAGTTGCAAGAATAAAATTGTAATTTTCCCTAACAATTCCTTAGTCTTCATTGGCAGGGCAGTATTTCAGCAATCACTCACCACTGCATGTAAAACATTTCCGGTGCTTCTATAATTGCTCCAACTGCTGACACATACAACCCCATGTAGGTTGACCTCAATGAATTTTCCGTGAATAGAAAGCCTGGGTGACCTGACACAGCACTAATTTGTCATCCCTAATTTATCTTGTGATATAACTTGCTCGCTGCAAGCCCAGAAGTCAAGCTTAGCGTTGGGAAGCAGAATATTCCACAGGTTCGACTCAATGACAGCCACCATTAGGGTTAAAAGGACAAAGACTGTAGTTGTGCTGAACTTGAGTCGGACATTTAGACAGTCGCAGTGGACCTTCTCCGTGCAAGGTGTGGGATGCCATGTGACGAGGTTTGTATATGCGTGTGACAGTGTGAGTGTGTTTATCTCCCTCCCTGTGTGGGAATTTACAGACACACCTCGCAAGGCACAAACAACAGTGACCTGGTAAAATAGTCGAAATTCCACCAACATACCAGGGAATCTGGGGGTTTGGGCTGACAATACACACTGACACATACACACACACACACACAGACAACGAGAGACAGAGGTGTGGGAAACGGGAGAGATACAGGGTCAGGGTCAAATTGTGTAGGCCTCACAGACATAGATACCAGTGAGTGATACCAGCTGACACACACTGATGCTGACACTAACAGTGATACTGCGGCTACCTGAGTGACAGTGATAGATAGCGCCGAACCATCCCAGCGTGAACACACAATCAAACCGAAACTCATCCCTGTGACTTTTAATCAGCACATACTGCGCCAAAGGGTGGTACACTCTGACTCCTCAAACGTCTACCACTTGGGGAAAAAAATATCACAGTACCAGATGCCAGTCTAAACACAGAAAAAAAACAAACATAAGGCCGTAGCCAAATGGGTGAAAGGTGAAAGCATCTACTGGGGTTGTCTACCTGTACTCAAACATGCTTACAACTGTGTGTTTATTGTTGCTTAGAGTTGAGTAGATGTGTTTACCACATCACTGAAGCCAACATCCCACTCCCAGTCTCCAAGACTCCTCACCTTTAATAACACAAACCACTAAAGATACAACAAGAAAGATAAATTCACTCATACAACAAATCCCTAAGTCACACCACGCAAACAAACACTCTCCATGTGGAATGTTGGAGACTGTCTTGTTTGTGTTTAGAGGTGCAGCTTTCTCCAGTTTTCATCTTCCTGGAGTATACTGTGTGTTAAATTGGCCCAGATGTAGAATAATTGAAACTTGGGATCATCTTTGTCTTCATATTGACCATCAGAGTGCTGGTGCCACAACAAGCCTCCACACCACCCCCGGCTGGGCTTCACCTTCTACCAGCACAGAGACAGCTGATGGAGAGCAAGGACACAGTACAGTAGCCTCAGTTGCTCAGTAAACACTGGTAAACAGAGCAAGCACTCGGCATGAAATGGAGGAATACTGCGCACAAAACATTTACACAGAGCTGCCACGGGAACGATATCATTTCAGTTTTACAATAAAGTGCTGGTGAAACAAAAACAACAGAAGGAAACTCATCTGTCCCTCTCTCCATTCAGAGTGACTTGTTTATGCTTCGGCATCCCACTCTCTCTGAGGAGATAATTTAATCAAGTCTAATAGAGCTTTCACAAAGGCTTAACCCAGTACAAATGCTACAAGACCTAAATCTAGAGCCTGGTCTCATATATTCTTATATATCTAAAATTGTCAATAAATGAAATAAAAAACTCCATGTCAATAAATGAGAGGTTTCAGTCTTACTATCTGCACTTTGTTAACAGAGATTTGATCTTTCATTTTGAAATCTGAGCTAAATGAGATAAATGAAACAATCTTTTTCTATGTTAATGTTAATTTTCATCATCAAAATCATTTTAAAGAAATTTAGGCATTATAATAGAAAAGATCAGATTACACAATAATGAGCATACACACAAATATTCCCAACAAAACTAAATGTGTGTGTAATATATGAGAAATATTGTACAATAATAATACTATACCAACCATAATCTGTATAACAAAAGCTCAGGAGAGAAGGGAAGCAGTCAGATCACATTGGTATGGCAGTGCCTAAAGGAAATTGTACTCTTTGATTGCTATTTTAATTATACCCACTGTGAGCTAGAGAGGCTGTGACACGCCACACCTTGTTTTGGCAATACCATGCTGAGTCCACATCCCCCTCCAGTAACTAAAGCCAACTACTCACAGTGTTTTGACTCCTCTTGTGCAGAGGCTGTAGGAGGGAGGCGGCAGCAGCACCAACCTCACTGTTCAAATTGTACATTATAGATCATACATCTAGCACATTAACATGTATGAAAGGACGTACACACCCATGCTCGCTGTACATGCAAACACCCATTTACACCAGGTACACGCATACAAACAGTGGGTGTAGAAACATGCATCACTCTTATACCGTATGTTGCAAGGTCTCACGGTCCCCCTTATGTTAGAAAAAGCTATTTCTGAGTTACTGACAGACCAGCTACTCTATGCACACATACATACTGTATACAAAGACTGAAATTAGCTAATCAAATCCTACTTAAAACGGTCTTTGTGACAAATATGTTGATATAAAGATAAAGAATGGTGGAATGGTACAACACCTGGAAAATGGTTTTCATCCTAGCTACTCAGGACTGATAAATGTCAACAATGTGCATGACTTAAAGATATTTTATGCATGTGAGCAGCATGATTTTGTTCTCTCTATTGACAGTACTATAATGATGCTCACATCTTCATTATTGGCTCGGAGCTCCATCTCTATCAAGTGTTTGAACTGGGATAGTTTAGGGGAGAGTAAACAACAGTCTAATGTGTTTATCAAACACTAAAGCACACACCAACAGCTGTTTACCACACAGAGAGCCAAGCCGCATACAACAACAACAGCACGAGGAACATGTAATCTGATGGAGTAACACGCTGTAAGAGAAGGTGATGTTAAAGGGGGTTTGTGTCTTGGTTTGGTTGGGGGATTGTGACAATATGACCACCCTGCACGTGAATGTCCTCTCTCACCCAATAGTTTAAAGTCAAAGAGGGACAGTAAGGGAGAGAGGATGAAAGCCATGCGCATGCTTGAAAAGCTTCCTACTCCTGGTAAACAAATCAATAAACCTGATTCCACTTCACAACAATATACCATGCCAGACCAAGCTACATGCAGCTATACACACAAAGAAACTAGATAGCCATCATGATATACATGCAAGAATAATGTAACAAACAAAAAACACACAGCAGATGTCATCTCCAGGGCAACCCATCACAGGGTCCTCCAACCCTGACGTTTAGCTGATTATGAGTTGATTATATATGGTGAAACAGTCCCACAGTCACTTCACAATTGACAAATGTTGGTAACGCAGCTCTGTCCTCTTAGAAAGAGAGTTTAGGACAGAGGCTGTTTAATGGATGAGATACTAAAACCAGTGTAAAATACAAACAAGAGATCAGTTACAGGGATTAGACTTTACGTGAGGGAGAAAGCATAAAAAAAAAATAATTGCATGCAGCTGCGCGTGAGGTCCTTGTCCATAGGACAAACACAAATAGCCTGTGTGTGCACAGAAGACCTGAACAGTTGTAGGATTTCAAACATCCAGTTATATTTGTGCCATGGGCCAACCTCAAGCATTACTGCTTGCAGATATATTTTTTCAACGTTGTTTTCATCCTCGTGCAAAATTTAAACTCTTGTTGAACTCTCATTTATATTTTAGAGTGGTTTTTCGTAATTCATAGTTTTAGTATTTCAATATAGTATGTGCACGTGATGAGGTGGAGCTTATGGTGGCTCCAAAGGGTCATTTTGGGACAGCCATGTAATTTCACTGCACACACAACCCCTGCATGTATTTATCTATGTAGCTGCAATGATACAGACTTACTTCTAAGACAGCCAGGGCTCTTTTGTGCTATACACAACCTGTGGTAGTCAATCGTGTCAAATTAATATTATTTACGTAGTCCAATATAACATCACAAGCCTTCAGTTGGATTAAAATTGGCAAAATGGTTTAAATCACATATTTACTGTTCAGACGTCATACATGACACAGTGGCACGAAACTATCAGTTAAAAGGCATTGCTGTAAATTTCTTCAATAACTGGACGCTAAAGATGAACCGATAGGATTAAAATGGACCCAAGTTTAAGGGATAGTATACAGACATATTGCAGTGATGACCTCACAAACATCGCACTAAGTAGCGTCAAGAAATTAACACATGTCTAGCTGAAGGTGACACATCCATCCAACACATCATAAGGAACTAATTCCAAATTTCTTTTGACTTGAGAAATATTTGATAACATGTGGATTCCTCACATTCATCCTTCCATCTGTTCCTCCAGTAAGGAACAGACGCATTACATGAGAAGACAGTCATCATTATAAAGTGTGATGTGGATACTTGAAGTCCCCCAAGCACATAAACAGAGAATTAGCTTTTCAGTGAAGTAAAAGACATCTTGTGTCCAGTAGTTTCACATAAAAACTTTGAAATAAACTATAAACAATATTTTACTTTCTCAGATTCTGGATTTTTCACTTACAAAGAAGTTGTAGGATGTAATTTTCTGAATTTTCAATGACATAAATTTACTTTTTTTCAAGCGAACCAGATGGTTGACGGTGTCTTTACTGTCAACTTAAACTCAGTGGTGTCATCAATATTTCTGTCAGCATGATCACTGTCGCCATCAACTGTCCACTCCTCACACACAATATCATTGCCTTGAGCATCATGCAGCACTCTGCTAGCTGTGAGGAGGATGTGTGGTTGAGGGGGTCTGAGTGTGCGACTGAGCTCAGAGGAGAGAGGCCTCTCTGGTGTAAGGAGGACAGATGAGTGTGGCGCTCAGGCCTGTCAGGATCCAGGAAAGGGCGAGATGCGAGGAGGGATGGTAGGAGATAAGTCCACTTCAGCAAATTCAATGGGACACTTCAGCACAGGCACAGCTCTCACCCTGAGCACTGTCTGTCTGCCAGACAGGGATTGATTGATAAATTCAACTTGGGTGGAGACTAATTAATTTGATTACAGCCAAGTCCAACTGAAAAAGTACACACTTCAGTTATTACTGTCATTTCTCGATCTGGCTAGAATCAAGTACACAATTACGTGGCACTGGTGCAACAGCAGCGTCTATCAATGGTAACGTCACTGTGTGTGAGCGTGTATGTGTGTGTGGCTGCGAGCACAGTGACAAAGACAGATTGGGTGTCTGAGAGGGACAGATAGCCTTACAGCCAACCTCCACTCACTCATTGAGTGAGATAAAGAGGAACATTCTCGCACACACACACACACACACACACACACACACACACACACACACACACACACACACACACACACACACACACACACACACACACACACACACACACACACACACACACACACACACACACACACACACACACACACACACACACTCCTCCACTGGCATCCAACCAATTGTGCTGAGAAATAACTCAACCCTTAACATGGACAAATAGGCATGGATAAGGCCTGCGTTGGGTCCGCTGAAAATTGCCGATTCATCACAAATTTCAAACAAACAGATTAGAAGAAGACTGTTGTGGTATTCAAATGGATTTATAGGATTTGTCCATGTATACACTCTGCCGTGCTTTGTGAGACTCAGGAGGGTACATGAGTACGAGAGTGTGTGACGGTGCCAAAACAGTGACAGGCCATTCTTTTACAAACAGGTTTACAACAAGCTCTTATCTCTCCTCTACACTCTCCTCATCCATTCCCTTGTTTCTTTCTCTCCTAGAAGTAATGCCCTTTGATTATATTTCCATCACAAATATACTTGCTGCATGTATGTGTTTTGATTGGTGAGACCAGATATAGAGCACTTAAGGTGAGTAAAGCAACATTACTGGTTTGGGTTGGTGTGTGTGCCAGTATGTGTGTGTGTGTGTGTGTGTGTGTGTGTGTGGGAGCGGTGGTCCTGTGTTTCCGGGTGACCTCAGTGGCCCAGGCTGTCTGTCTATTAGAGAGGGGGCTATTAGACCATCAGAAAGTGGGAGCATCCCCTCTCGCCATGGTGATAAGATCAAGGCATTCCGACGGCCAGAGCGGTCATTACCCCGCTCTCTAGCCCATAATGTCCCTCCATTAAAACACCCCGTTGCCATGGAAATGCAGCTGTGGCCGTTTAAGTCATTTCTTGGTCTCCCTGGGTCATTGACACACACGCACACCAACACACAATGTATCGACATGTCGGTTTGATAAACAGTTACACGCGCACACTGCTATCAGGGGCACACACATGTCGAAACACACAAGCTCTGCTGTCTGGGTGTGATTCTGGCTCATGTGGGGTCACAGCCGCCAGGACAGCGAGATGATCACTGAGTCACTGATGACAGACTGTACAGTAAGACAATAGTCATCGGACGGAATTCAGCTTCAAACACAAACACGGATAGGCAGACAGATAGGAGGTTGACAGAGAGCACACAAACAGATGCATGCACAGCACTAACACTGATCGGCATGAGCATAAACAAACACCTCTGGTTGTTCTGAAGATTTTGTGTCAAACAACCCCCCGTCCCTCTAATCCTCATTTGGCCACTTCCAAACTTTTCAGAGTCATCAGCAGACACCTCCTACACTCAGATACACGCACACAAACTAACCCCGCCTAAATGCCGGAACTCACAACCAGCATAAAAGCTTACCAAACCCTATAGTGTCTCTCCTGAGGAACTACTGAGCATGCTGAACCACACAATTTTCCCTTATTTTGACCATACTTGCTTTCACCATTTGTATGTGCACACTTAATTTGGTTGTACTTTGCGAAATGATAAAGATAAGAAAGCTTGAATCTTAAAATCATAATAACTATCATGGTAATAATCGCTCCCTCATCAGATCCCCCTCTGCTTACTGATGGACAACATTAAACACGTCTAGCCTGACTTGACAGGTCACATCTTTTATGAAGCGGCTTTGTATTTGATACTAGTGATTTAAAGCATGCAGATATGATAAATCAATCACAGCAAAACAAATTCAATACTTACATAAATATTACAGTCACTCTAAGCTCATTAAGTAGTGAAGACAGGCTGTAAATCTGTACAGAAAAGCTGCTGTCTGAAGAGACCAAACTGAATTAGATCAAATGAAACTTAATTTATAGGCTATAGCACATTTCAAGACCGAAAACAAATAAAAAATAAGGCTACCACAATGTAAAATTTGTTAAAACATTATTCAAATGACTATACTATGTCACCTTTAACAAGCTGAGCAAAAATTAGTCTCTGTTGCCCCCTAGTGACAAAAGTTCAAATGTATTAAAAAAAGAAAAAAGAAAACTGGAGTCTCTCTCTCTCTCTCTCTCTCTCTCTCTATATATATATATATATATATATATATATATATATATATATATATATATATATATATATATATATATATATATATCCTGATTAAGCGGATAAAGGTTGGTCTTGATTTGAAGATTTGAAGGTAAACAGACTGATAGTGTATCAGTGTATCCTAGCAACGGTGATGTGATGCAGCTTGCAGCACAAGGGGGCCATGTTTGTAGTTCTGTTCTGTTGTAGTGCATAAAGCCACCTGCTGAACAACGCAAGAAATGTGCGCCATAACTCAAGTTTATATTTGTTTAAGTGGGGTTCAGGGACCTTAGATATATTACAAACATGGCATGGCCCCCTTGTGCTATAAGCTGCATCACTCGCTGTTGCTAGGATGCGCTGTCAACCTGTTTACCTTCAAATCAAGACCAAACTTTATCCACTTAATCAGGCTACTCTCCCATGCTGCAACTTCTCATGCGTCTGTAAAGTAAGTTACTAGCTCAATTGCTAAATAATGTATTACTGCCATTTGCTGCGGTTGAGATCAAGATTAGCTAGTTCTTTTCACGATATTAGCATTTAGCAAACTAAACATGCATAAACACGCATATTAACTAAAGCAAACGTTAGCTAGGTTATATGTGGGAAGTACATCACAGACCACGCTGGGCATGTAGCGTTAGTGTTAGCTGTACTTACCGAAGTACCCAGCTGTTTTATGTTTTGACTTTCACTGCCAAGCTCAAACTCGCTCCACACTGTTGACGCTAGCTTTTTTTCTGCTTTTCCACTGCCATCTAGCGGGTAGCGCTATATGTAGCCAGCTAGCTAGCGTTAGCTACTTGACATGAATGTTGGTAGCTAGGGCAGTAGCTAGTAAGGGGATTATAAAATAAAAATGAATGTATATGTTGCCAAGGCTAAAGGTTTAGCCTATTTAATACTACTGTGAGCTGTAATTTTAGTTACCTGTTCTGGGGTTAAATGCAGTTAAACAGTAGGGAAAGAGAAATCAAAATCATCAGTCACAATTATATAGGATGAATGACTGCTTGTTGCTTGCAGTGGTTAATCAGTGAGCTCGGACCTTTTTTATATTGTGGCCAAGGTTTCTTAATTTATGTATACTACTCAAACAGTGAGTTTATGATCCTCTCTGGTTCTTTTTTCAGTACCATCAGGACCAAATGAGCACACTCCACCGGCAGTGGCAGCAGCCACAAATGCAGCCAGCAGTACAGAATACAAGACGACGAAAATGTGGTCCTCTGAATAGGCCACAAAATGCATCCATTGATGCACAGATGCATCAGGCCCAGCAAAAGGTTCAAGCCCGTCAGAAAATGGCGCACTTATTTCAGCAATACATGTAAGAAAACCTTCAGTTATAAGCTCAGACTGTTGAAAATCTTCTTCAGATGTCCTCAAGGGCTGCGAAAACATGAGCCGATCTACTCTGCAGGCTGTATTTCTTCAGTTGATCTTAGTTTAATGGGAGGGATGGGGGCTGCACACCCTAAACTATTAGATGTGATCAAAGCTTTGCAAGATGTACTGTAAATGTTTGTCAGTCCATGTTATGCATGATATAATTTCAGACAAGCCTTGTTTTACTACTTGTCAACACAGGGCTCAGCTAAACTCCAATGAATATGATGTCACCGTAACCTCAGAGCCTGCGCCCACAGAAGAGAAGATCTGCCTCACTGTGTATAAAAACAAGGTGAGACTATGACAACTAGTAAGCCATAGTTTTTAATGACCAATCAGTAGCCTGTGAGATTTTTACTAATGATATCATTGTAAACATTTTTATTATGTCTGAGTAGAGGCAGCTAGTGTAGATTAGTTGGGTCTCATCATTACCATCACTGTATTGTATGAGCTCACACACACATGTTGTCCCACATAAGCCCAGTACTCTGATTTTAATGTACTATGATGAATATACACAACTTTAATGTTCTTAATTGAATTTTATAAAACAGGGTTTTTAATGGGTTCAAGAATGTGTGTGATGGTGAGTTTGTGTGGCAAAGGGGCCTTTTATGTGAGTTTGTGTGTGTGTGTGTGTGTGTGTGTGTGTGTGTGTGTGTGTGTGACTACAGAGATAACACTGACAGTTTGCTTGAACATGTTTCCTGCCCAACAGGAAGTCGTGCCGCTCACTGTGAAGAACTCTGGTGCCAAACCGGTTTATTTAACTTTTTGGGCTCCTGCCCTTGTAAAGAACATTTTCACTGTCAGAGACTGTCATGGAAACATTATCAAGACTGTCAAGCAACACATGCTTGGACCAGGTATGACTAAGATACACACACATACTTAGTGTGTCTACGCAGTTTTTAGTGGTTGTTGGATATTGATACCAGTGACAAATGAGGCATTTCCTGTAATCGTCCATATTGTGTGCACTATTCGTAACTAAGGAGAAAGAACAAAAATTCTACATTGACTTGAAGATTTAGTGAAACTGAAACATGCAGACAGAAAATATGACAGTTATTATGATTTAATGTGGTGCACAGTAATGTATTATTTTTCAATAAATGGCAAAAGCCAAGTTTTTAGAAAGTCTCCAGCTTTGAAATGTTCTATTTTAATTTGTATTTCACAATTTCTGCATTTATATGTAATTTTTTTTCACTTTTTTCTGTCATGCTGTTTCTAGGAGAGACGTATAAAATCAAGGTCCAATTCAACTGTGACCATGCTGGCTTCTATGAACAGTTACTGGTCTTTACATTTGAAACACGACAGCAGTCTGGAGAAAAATTTGAGATTATGCGCCTCTTGGAAGTCATTCATCAGACATCTGTTAATGAGGAGCTCCTCCCCACAACCAAAGACCCACTGTGTGACCCCCAACCTGTGAAGTCTACCTCCACTGAAGGGTATAACAACTTAATATCATGTAATATTCATGTTATTTATATTATTTTATTTATGAGTGCACTGTGCAGCATTACATGTAAAATCATCCAATACAGTACTGTTTGTGAATTATGACAGATTTCAGAATCTATTGGTTAATACCCTGTCTCATGGCCTTTTTAAGACGCACAATTTATTATTATTATTACTAGTCACCAGTATTATTAGTCATCACGATAAGTTATTACTGTCCTATGTTCCGTCTTTGTTGTTCCACTCCAGTGTTTTGATGTGGCTTTATCCTGTGGTGCCTTTGGATAATTATCAGATGCCTGACGGTATAAAAAACATCACAAAATGCAAAACGTATGTATTTTCACATGCATGCACACACACACAAAATAATAAGGTGATTGTAATTTATGTTTATTCATAATTTATTTATTTAATTTATATGATTTACACCAATTTAAGTTATTGTGTCAAGGTAAACCAACTTAGGTTTTCGTGGCATATTGTAAATACTGATAACATTAACAACCAAACATGTAAGGGCATTATAATGTGCAGTATCTTTTTTTTCTTTTTCTTTTTTTCAAATAACAACTCATAAATCGTGGATGGAAATAGTACACCTTAAGCTAAATGGGCACATTGTCTTAAAGGTGTTATATTCTGCACATTTTCAAGTTCTTGCTTGTATTTTGAGGTCCTACTTGAACAGGGTGATGTGGTTTTAATGTTCAAAAAAACACAAACAGCCTCTATCTGAATGCTCTGTTTTAGAAGAACAGAACAATCTGTTGCTTTGCTCTCACCTGCGACATCTTCGTGTTACCTGAAGCTGGTGTTAGTGGGGAAAAAACAATGGCGGACAGCGAGGTGGACTCAGGAGGTTTTCATTGGGCGAGGACAGTCAGCCTGCTGAAGGGATGGAGGAGGTCACATGATCAACAGATCCCCTTCTGACATCATAAAGGGAGACACATCTAAATGGAGCATTTTCATACACATTTCCTGAAAGATGTAGCTGAAGAAAAGGGGAGAGGGAGGACCTCTCTCATAGTTTAAGGTTCTGTAGACACACCACACATTTTGATGCTGAAAAGACATTAAAAAGTGCATTTTGCATAATATGGGACCTTTAAACATGACGTGCTAATTTCAGTGATTGGAAAAAGAAAATCAAACCATTTCTCACAGATATTTTTATGCACTGAAAAAGGTCAGCTTGTTATGGTGTGTTTCCACCAAACGTGAAGTGAATATTCACCTTGCGCTTCTCGCTCAAGTTTGATCAATAGATCATTTTTGTTTACTTGTTTGGTGGAAACACACCATTAAGGGTACAAATTTGTAGGATATATGCAAGATTATAAACTGAGAGATTCAAGGTGCTGAGGCTAATCTGTAGTATGTAAAATGCAAAAGTAAAGCCACAAAAAGCTTTCAAGGCAGAAAATTCGGTTGCCTACTGTCATAACTTCCCACCGTCCGTCATGTCTGTAGCAATTATCCTGCTTGTCATGTCATTGGGATCTGTTTAGGGACCTGCAGGAACCTCTGAACTGGAAGAACTACTCAAAGAGGTTCCACTTGCTTCTGCATCTGGAGGAGCTCCAGCAGAAGACAGAAATTGAGAAATATATCCAAGATGATGTGCCCATGTTCATACACAAAGGCACAGACACAGACCTTTTTATTCTACAGGTGATGCATCACGCACACACACATAATAAGACATTAAGACTGACAACTGTTGTTGCTTTTAGCTAACAACTCAGAATAAAACTGGAAACATTTTGTCCCCTCAGACTGCTAAGAACCTTTCAGCGAAGCTGCCCGGGAACCAGGTGCTGGTGACTTCTTTAGACCAGTCAATAGCTTTGGAAAACAGAATTCATAAAGGATGGGTCCATCATGTGGATGTGAAGCGAGTCTACCTGAAATTAGATGAAAAGTAAGAACAGACAATTATTTGAAAACAAGAATATGATCAAATGATACACCTCTTAAAACTCTGCCACCCATCTTTGTATTGCAGCAGAATAAAATCAACTAAATAAATGAGAGATCTGTATAAGAGGATGCTGTAGACAAGCTACTAGTAAAAAGTTGGTATCGCTGCCTCTTTCATGCTGGTTTTCTTCCTGCTTAATTATTGAATAGTATAAGTTACGCTACATTCCTGCAACAAATATAAGTCTTGACTGAAATAGCTCAGACCTTTTCTCTGGGTTGTTAATTCTTTGACTCTGGGAAATGTAAGGAAAAGGAAGATAGAGATACCAGCTAATACTGACGGGCCCCTAAAATGCTTCTTGGTTTCAGTACTGTTTTGAGGTTTTTGTCTCTGCTCACCAATTTTATTTGTTTAGCTGTTCAGTCCATAGTATCACACATGACTACTTGTGAATTTGAATGCAGGTTCCTGAGTCACTTCAAGGAGGGCATGAGGTTCAATGTTAACTTCACTTTGAACCGTGTACCCCTGCGTGTCCAGCATAGAGCAGTATCACTGGTGTGCAGGCACAGACTGAAGGAGCTCCTGTTTCCCACTGGACAACTTTCCTCCCACCATTCGCATCTACACAGGTCAGATTACATCTCCGTCTACCCAAGTTCAAGAATTCAGGGAAAAAATCCAAAACATTTGATAAAAACAAGGTCATTTTTCAGTAGTGTCTTACTGAGTCTGTGTGCCTTTTATCTCATTGGTCCCTCTATTTGCGTTCTCCTTGTGCATATAAAGATACATGCTTGTAAACACTGACTCTGTTGGCTGTGGCTCAGACAACCTGCACCTCTGCATTTCTGCCATTAGGCTGTCGGAGGTGGAGAAAAACCCAGAGCAGTGCTTGGCCATTCAACACATTGTAGCTGGTTCCGCAAAACCTGCCCCTTACCTGGTATTTGGTCCCCCTGGCACAGGTAATGTACATGTAAATGTCAATGGCTTATGTAATAATTTTATTTACATTTAGAATAACTGACTTTTACATGTATTGGTCAGGCAAGACAGTGACTTTGGTGGAAGCCATCAAGCAGATCGTGAAAACCCAGGCCTCATGCAACATCCTGGTTTGCGCTCCTTCCAACAGTGCGACTGATCATCTCTGTGAGAAGATTATAGAAGGAAAGATAAGCCAGGACCAGGTGTATCGCTTGTACGCCCTAAATAGTCGCAGAAATATTCCCCAAAACATAAAGGTCTGGACACGTTTTTTGCCTCAAAAATAACATTAGCAAATATCACATTTACCACAATTTCCACCAAGAATTATTTATGAAGATCCACAAACATAACAGTAAATAATAGATTTATTAAGTGTTCTTCTGCTTCACCTCCATCAAGTAACATCTTTCACTGTCTGATATCGTAAATCCTGAATATGCTATGTGCTGCTCTAACATCTATATCTCAGCAGGGAATAATCAAATAAATGAATCAAATTAGGGACACAAGATGTGAATGTAGTGTTATTATTTTAGTTTAGTGCTATCAAACTGAATTCTGGCCTCCGTATAACTCTAGTAAACCTCTACTGTATGCGTTTTGCATTCTATAGTTTTGCTGCAACCTGGACAGCGAGACAAACACAGTTATGTTTCCCCCTAAAGCAGAGCTGATGAAGTATAAGATCATGGTCACCACCCTACTAACTGCAGGAAGGTACAGTAGCTAATGCAATGAATTGCCACTTGAATTTGAATTTCCATAATGCGATTGAATTTACTACGTTTGTTAGAATTGTCTTCAAATAGCCTATAAGGATTTTTCACAATAGATATTATATAGATATAGATAGTTTGACATTTCAGAGCAGGATAGACACAGGTGTAATTAATGATGCTGCATATTTAATGGAAAGGTATTGTGGCCATGGGCACGCTGGCTCAATAGGCTCCTTTTCAAGACAACACAACTTTCTTTGGATCCGCACAGTAAATGTTTACTTAGCAAGCTTGTTTATTGTGAACATGTGATTCCCTAGTTAACACTCTGTTATGGATATTAACATCCGAGAGATTCACAGCACTTACAATACTCACTAGAGCAGTAGAGTACAGCCTGCAACTGCCTTCAGTGCAAGAAAGTTTAAAACCCTCAAATCAAAAAGCACTTGTTAATACAACTGAAACGTATCCCTCTCCCTCTCCCTCTCCAGGCTAGTGACGGGAGGGATTCCCCAAGGCCATTACTCTTACCTCTTTGTGGATGAGGCAGGGCAGGCTGCAGAAACAGAGTGTATCGTCCCTATAGCAGGTAACAAACAAGTTCAGCTTTTTTAACAAACAGTATTTGATATTCTGTACGAGGTGTGCCCTCAATGTTTCGGTGTTTGCTCCACAGGTTTACTGACACCACAGAGATGCCAGGTAGTGCTGGCTGGAGATCCTAAACAGTTAGGTCCCACCATCATGTCCAGAATGGCAAAGAACTATGGCATGGGTGAGCACCGTGCATACCTACACTATTAGGGTTTCTAGTTTCAGTAATAAATCCAGTGTTTGATGCAGCAAAGGTTTATTTAATGCAGAATGTGAAAAGTTTAACTACTAACTCAACAGATTTCAATCAAGTGCAATCCAAATTCTGTTGATCATTGCCTGTACCTGAAGGAATTTGAGGACATTTACTCTGTGCAGATGTGTCCCTGTTGGAGCGTCTGATGCGGGACATCAACCTTTACAAGTCACATCAGAGTCATGGATTCAACGACCGCTTTGTCACCAAATTACTGAGGAACTACAGGTGCGACACTGATGATGGCTTATCTTCTCACAGTGTTATTTTTGTTAAACCACTCCTTGATATCTCCATCCACTAGCTCATGCTTTGTCATTAAACATTTTTTCAGTGGTCTTTTTTTCCTCTTCACTGTCTCTCAGGTCCCATCCCGCAATTCTGAAAATTCCCAATGAGCTCTTTTATGAAGGAGAGCTTCAGCCTTATGCTCATGCAGAGAAATGCAATTTATACTCCACATGGGAATGCCTCCCCAAGAAAGTAACGTAGACACACACACACACACACGCACACACACACTTCTCTCCCTTTCCCTTTCCCTTTCCCTTTCCCTACCCCTATTCTCAATTCTCTTTCTGTGTTTCAGGGTTTCCCTTTGATCTTCCATGGAGTGGCAGGTACTCATGAACGTGACAATGACAGTCCCTCTGTTTACAACATGGCAGAGGTGGAGGTGTTGAAGGAATACTTAAAAGCCCTTGTCCATCATCACAAAAAGGATAGGACCAGAATTAAACCAGGAGAAATCGGCATTATTGCCCCCTACAGAAAACAAGTGAGTATGTTTTTTCAATAGTCTGTGACTATATATTCACATGCCTGGATACTGCACTACAAGTCAGGTATGCTGCCATTTCTTCCCAGGGGCCGAGTACCATACAACAGATCACATAAATATATATGCAATCACACATCTCTCACATTACCGATGAGATGATAGTTGCATATGAGTTTCACGGAGCAGTGTAATGACCAAGACCACTGGTAAAGGCAACCCTGTTAGCATCGTCCTTTGTTTGTGTGCTGACAGGTGGAGAAAATCCAAAACGCCCTTCGGATGGACAAAGATCTCAGGAAGGAAAACTTGGAAAACATATTGGTAGGCGAGAGAAAGTGATTGTGTGTTGCAAAACATGTTTGAGAGAGATTGCAGAACCATGAATCATATTTTGCATTTCTATTTTTCATAGATTGGCTCAGTGGAACAGTTTCAGGGTAAAGAGTTCAACGTGATTCTGGTGTCTGCAGTGCGCAGCAATCCCAAACTGACGGCGCACAAGCAACAATTCACTCTAGGTTTTGTTGATGATGAGAAGGTGAGAAACATTACATAACACACGATATATAAAGTAATAAAACAAAAAGATTTGTGCAAGACACAATAAATCAGATGCTCCTTTTGAGCGCTCGTGAAAAACGCTTCCGTATTCATGAGAAAATATGGACTGAATTGAAAAGACTACAATGGTAGCACTAGTAAACCAATTCACATATACTGATTAACACATGCACAATAACTGAAATGCCTCATCTCCTCAGAGGTTCAACGTGGCAATGACCCGAGCACAGGCCTTACTGATTGTGATTGGAGACCCAAGGGTTTTGAAAGCTGACCAAATCTGGAACAGGTACGTCCTCATTAGTCGAGTTCCCTTTCACTGGAGGGGGAAGAGTTGGACAAATACAAATCTAACTGCTACATGCCTCATTCACTGACCTCTCTGTCTTTTTAGATTTATCCATTACTGCTCCAAAGAGGGGGGTTACCGAGGCATTACAGTCTCGGAAGAGGAAGAGGAAGATACATCGATGTACACTCAACAAACCTCTGGTAACATACACATTCACCCATACACACACACACACACACACACACGCACTTTGTGTGTCTCTCCTTTGTCTTGGGGACTAAGGGTTCACTGTGCACCTCTGATCTACACCCCACAGAGGAGAGTGATTCAGCAACTGCTGGGTCCTGTTGACGGGAGAAACGGACTTCGCACGCTCATCTTGAGCTCCAGTATTTAACATAAAAAACGCAAGAATAAACAGCAGGATGAGAAACTAAGAATGAAGCGTGTAGTCACAAATGTCTTTCTCAGCTCAGAGCAAACACAAACCAGCCTATCTTAAAGAATGTCAAAAATTTTATCTTATCTTACAAATCTACCAACTTTCTTAGTGATTTACGTTAAACTGCCATATGGAGATAAATCTTGTTCTGACTAACCTAGTGTGAACAAAATTGCTGCACAAAAATAGACACATTTTTTGATTCAGAAGTATGCCACCCAACCCATATCCTGTTTCTAGACGTCTGAAACACTGCCCATATCTTAGTTTTTTTTCTGAGATTCAAATGAATGAAGACAAAATAGAAGAGCGATATTTGCATGCAATTATCAGTGACACCTGCAGTCAACTGACAAACTGGAAAACACAGACTCACGTACCAAAAACTAAACTAGAAACATTCATATCCATTAATGAGTTTAAGAGTATCATAAATAATGCAGTGAAGGAGGGATGTCACTGTTTTTCTTGAGAGGCCACTATCCTTAAAAAGGTGTCAATCTGTTTTATTGTTTTACTGTTTATTGTCTATTTGTGTATCATGTATCTGGTTTATATAGCTTTTGATTTTGTATGGCTGCTACCATGGCCAGGTCTCCCTTGTAAAAGAGATTTCTAATCTCAATGGGACTTCCTGGTTAAATAACGGTAAATAAAAATAAATAAATAAATTATGAAGCACCCGGACCTCTCAGGTCATCTGGGATAGATCTGCTCACGGTACCAGAGTTAAAACTAAACATGGAGACACAGCATTCAGTTTTTATGCGCCATATACCTGGAAACTGGGAGTCTGCTTCACCTCTCATTTCTTTTAAATCAGGGTCTAGGGTTTTTCTTTTTCCCCACTGCCTTTAATTTAATTAAATTACATTTGTGACTATTAATATTCTATCTAAGCATATTTTTACTTTCTATTTTAATTTTTCAAATCATATTTTAATGTTTCTTTGTAGATTGTCTTTCAAATGCCCTTGTTTCTTTTCTTAATTCAATGAATGCCTAAGGAAATGTTTATTGACTTCTGCAGGTTATCATCTTCCTAGCATCATGATAAGAGCTCTGACTGCAGCGTACACCGATTTTTATCTCTAAAGAGGAAAAATGAAAAAATGAAACTGAAAGTTGTGAAACTAGTTTTAATGTCAGCAAGTCTTTGTCTAACGAGTTTTAAGTTTAACTTCTAGGTATTACAGCTTTCTATTATACTGTGATGTGATGTTGAAAAACATTTTAACCTCTTGCTCTCACTTTAAAGACCATAAGTTACTGGGATTTTCACTCTATAATAATAATAATAATAATAATAATAATAACAATAATAATATGAAGAAGAAGAATAAAGGCGAAAACGGAGACATCCAAGTATTATTGCTGACCTGTTCAGTGTCTCAGTCACACGCAGTGTTTTAGTGTCTCTCTTGTGATGTCGTTTGTTTCCAGTTTTGCTTTTCTCTTTTCTGTCGGTTTCAGCGCGTTAAGTTTCGTTTCTCCGACACGAAGGACTTAGTGGGTGTGTGAGTGTTCAGTGCAGCTCCGGATCAGGACGCACACACGCACAGACACGCCCGTGGGTTGAACGCGAGATGCGAAGAGAGTCCGTCTGTTGATGAGCGACATATTCTTATTTAGGCTAAATAATCTTCTTGTTTGAATAACCACCATCATATTGATTTTAGACCATGGTGAACATCAAGTTAAGTATACGCTGCCAGATCGGACTGGAGTTCTTCGAGTTTTTGAAGGAGACTGATCGAGCGACCGTCAAAAACAGAATTGAACTCCGAGACATTTACAACGCTGAGTTCAGGAGCAGGTCAGTGGTTCTTCACTACGCAGGAGATCTCTGTGTAGTGTATGTATGACAGTATTATACATGTTTATGTTTTTGCGTTTATCTTAGGAACCCAGGGACCAAGGATCCAAACTTCGGCTCGGTCCTCTATGCGCTGAAAGTGTCCAACAAAATAAAAAGACGAGGAGACATTATTGACTTCACTGCCACGGTATGCACTCCCACTTTATGTGACAGGCACCTCAGCCTATTTTACTGATGTTTTGATAGCATTGTTTCAATATCAACTTGGTTTAAGTTTTTAAATATAAATACATAGAATAATATGGATAATCTTCAGTAAAATTTGAAATATTTATTTGATTAGAATATTAAAAGATGAGTCACACAGTTAGGTTGATGTATGATGGATGTAGCCTGAGTGTCTCTGTTATTAAGAACTGTCTTTTACAAACTGACTTGCTCTAAATGATGGGTCAAAGTCTATTAAACATCTGACCACTATAAATCAGGAAGTATATATAAGTATAAATTGGTCAGGAAGCTGCTGGACTGGGAATCACACACAACAGTGATGTGATGTTGCACCATAGATCGGTGTTACAGTGTTCTAGCAATTCACAAATCTAACTAATTATAATCTTGGTCCCAAACAACTATATTCTGGTGGGTTGGTTATTTGATATCTAATGATTAATGAATGATAAAGGAACGTTGTGAAGATTTGAAGTCTGGTTTTCTGGGGATTTAAATATTTTCGGAGATGCTATGAAATGACAGCAGCAATGTGCCAGTTCAAGAGCAAAGGCTTCGCTGTAAGGCCTAATAACCTAAGCTGTTTGTGTTTGGACAGGGTGGTGCCCTTTTTTCAAAAATGAAACTGTCTCAGATAAGCCCTTTGGAATGTCTTAAAACAAAGCTTTGTTATATATACAGGCATTTAGATTTATTGATACTATATTTATGTGCAGATTAAGTATCTTTAAAAACAGATGAGGATACAGTTATTATTATGATTATTGTTGTTGTTGATATATATGTTATTGACAAAAGTGATCCTCTGTTACAGGTCAAAGCTCTTTATGTGGACCAGTGGCATTCACACAAGGTCAGTCAGCCACAGCCTTTACAGAATGGAACTGCCAGTCCCGCGACAGTGCAGGCCTTCATGTCTCCAGAGGAAGCAGAGACGGGAGTTCGAGCCCGGAGGAGACTGGCCAGTCTTCTGATGAACAGACTGAAAACAGACAGGTAACTGGACCAAAGTCCACTTTTGAGTATTTAATACATTATGCGAGTACATTTGTTTTTACATCTGCCTGTCACTACAAGAGTGCTAAAAGAGCAGTTTGTTTGCACACATGTTTTTTGACACACACAAAATTCTACTATTTCGTCCTACACCACAATCCTCCGAAGTGAAACATGATTAATCTATTTTGTAGGCAACTCAATAAAAGAGAAAACTGGAATGATTTTGCTTTATAGACAATAAGAAAAACTAATTTAAAAAGTCTCAATCAACAAACAAAGGGTCCTGATTGAAATCCAGGCACACAACAAGCTTAATTTACTCACACGCTGTGGCAAAAAGCAGATGGGGCAAGAAATAAAGTGGGTCGGGCTGTAAGCATTAACTGCAAGTGCTAGGATCATAGCTAGTGGGCTAACAATGGCAATCCACAAAACTATGGATTATACAGCTTCTCATTAGTTGCTTTACTGTCACTTAACATCTGTTGCTGTTCCTGAATTCGCTACAGCCGTCCGTCTCTTCTGCCTGCACTATTTCTCCATGCAGCTATAAAACAAGGATATACACTCCCCTCCAAAAGTATTGGAACAGTGAGGCCAATTCCTTTATTTTTGCTGTAGACTGAAAACATTTGGGGTTGACATCAAAAGATGAATATGAGACAAGAGATCAACATTTCAGCTTTTATTTCCAGGTATTTACATCTGGATCTGATACACAACTTAGAAGATAGCACCTTTTGTTTGAACCCACCCATTTTTCATGTGACCAAAAGTATTGGAACATGTGACTGACAGGTGTGTTTTGTTGCCCTGCTGTGTCCTGTTACATTGATTATTCAAACAATAAATAGCGCTGAATGTCTACGTTCAGTTTCAGATTCGGGTTTTGCCTGTGCAGACTGCATTTATAGTTAGAGGTGTAACCAACAAGAAAACCAGAGAGCTGTCCATGGGTGAAAAACAAGCAATTGTGAAGCTGAGAGAAGATGGAAAATCAATCAGAGTCATTGCACAAACATTGGCCATAGCCAGAACAACCATTTGGAATGTCCTGAAGAAGAAAGAAACCACTGGTGTACTAAGTAACAGACATCGAACAGGTAGACCAAGGAAAACAGCAGCAGTTGATGACAGAGACATTGTGAGAGCTGTAAAGAAAGACCCTAAAACAACTGTTGCCATCAGCATCAACCTCCAGAGAGCAGGAGAGAAGGTGTCACTGTCTACTGTTCATAGAAGACTTCATGACCAAAAGTACAGAGGCTACACAAGAAGGTGCAAACCACTCATTAGCAAGAAGAATAGGAAGTTTTATGGACTGATGAGACAAAGATGAACCTTTACCAAAGTGATAGAGGCTAAAGTTTGGAGAAAGAGAGGATCTGCTCATGATCCCAAACATACAAGCTCATCTGTGAAACACAGTGGAGGTAATGTCATGGCTTGGGCTTGCATGGCTTCTTCTGGGATGGGCTCATTCATCTTCATTGATGATGTAACACATGATGGCAGCAGCAAAATGAACTCAGAAGTCTACAGAGACATTTTGTCTGCCAATTTAAAGAAAGATGCAACCAAACTGATTGGGAGATCCTTCATGGTGCAGCAAGATAATGATTCAAAACACACTGCCAAAACAACAAAGGAGTTCATCAGGGGCAAGAAGTGGGAGGTTTTAGACTGGCCAAGTCAATCTCCAGACTTCAACCCTATAGAGCATTTTACCTGCTAAAGAGCAGACTGAAGGGAGAAACCCCCCAAAACAAACCACAACTGAAAGAGGCTGCGGTGACAAAAGCAGAATGCAAAAGTTTGGTGATGTCAATGGGTCACAGGCTTGATGCAGTTATTGCAAGCAAAGGATTTGCAACTAAATATTAACTCTTTTCACGTTAATCTATTTTAAGTCTATCTGTTCCAATACTTTTGCTCGCCTAAAAATATGGTGTTCCGTTACAAATAATGCTATCTTCTAAGTTGTGTATCAGATCCAGATGTAAATACCTGGAAATAAAAGCTGAAATGTTGATCTCTTGTCTCATATTCATCTTTTGATGTCAAACCCAAATGTTTTCAGTCTACAGCAAAAATAAAGGAACTGGCCTCACTGTTCCAATACTTTTGGAGGGGAGTGTACGTGAAAATGCACATTTGAAGTTTGGCTCTGTGATTTAATGGTGGTCTGAAGTCACACACCATTTCGGCTACAGTGCATCATAACCTTTGCTCTTTTTACATACATAGGGCTCATTTCATCTCTGACAAACATGGTGTCCACATCAGCTCTGACCATCAGTTTGAGAACGGGAAACTTTGCTTCAGTGTGGAAGAATTTGAGGTATTGTTATGAAACTGCATGCTGAAACAGATGAGCCCGTTTGCTGATCCTGGTACAAATGTGAAGCTATATTTTTTTTCTTTTTCTTTTTTTAAACAGTGTGTGGTAAATCTGAAAGTAGAAAACACTGGAACAGAACCTGTGTATTTCACCTATTACACCCCACTGCACTGGCTTAAGTACTTCACTCTGATGGATAAGCACAAAGTGACCAAGGCAAACCCGCTGCATCTACAGCCAGGTAATTTACATGCCATATTTTGCTCCACTGAGAGAGAGAGAATTTATGGGCACAATAAACCACTGTGAATAAAGTAACACATGATTACCTTGTTTGTTCTAGGTGACAGCTACGAAATCCAGGTTCACTTCAACTGCTCTTCGGTCGGTTTCTATCCAGCCACACTGGCCTTTGAATTCAAACCAGACCAGCAGCCCTCCTCTGCTGCATTCCACATTGTGCGCTTTATTGAGGCTCGGTGTATCACTGCCTTGGGACTGGAGCTGGCGCCTATAGCCCCCTACAAACCTCGCTCCCTCCCTGCATGGACCCCTGAGGTTGATTACACGGTTGTGGATGGACAGCGACCTGAAGGGTATCACTGTTCACCCGACACACTGTTACAAATATTCAGCAAATGTAAAAACTGAAATGCTGTATGTCTCCTAGTGATGCATCCTACCTTTTCCGTTTTATCTCCTCTCACCAGGCTGTCAGTGATGCAGCTACGAAATGTGGTTGAGCTAAAAATGTATAAAATACCACAATATATGAACCAGCTCATCAAGTCAATGAAGCAGTCTCCTTTTTTCTGCGATTCAAGGTGAATTCATCATTTCAGTCATTTCCAGCTACACGTCAGTAGTTAGAAGATAACACTGGTGTAACAATACAATACACTATGCTCTTGTGGTAACTACTGCTTTGTGAAATTTTGTGGTTATGTTCTCACACTGGTAGCACTTGGTTAATACAGAATTACAGAAGAATTTTGCAATATGTTAACTTCTCATTTTTTGGAGACAGGGTTAGAGTGACCAAAGACCAAAAACATACATTTCTTCTTTGGCTCTCGACGAAGGCGGTCGCATTCTCCCCTCTCTCCTTCCCTTATCTCTTCCTGCTCTGCTCTCAGTCTTGTCTTGTCTTGACTAGGAGCCTCTCTCTGCACTGTTCTCTAAAACCCTAAACCTTAACCATGGAATTAGTGAACTGGTCTCTCCATGCAGTTGATAAAATTTTCAGCACCAGAAGAGCGGTGCCTGGGGAACCGGCATGCCCTCAAGGAACGTTTCCAGCTGGCTACACGGTCGACTCGTGGGATAAGTGGAGGACCATGTGCCTGGCGGACCTGTCCATTGAGGACGTGGAAGATGTTTATCTATTTGGATCCATGATGATAGGTGCTCTGCTGATTGGTTTTTGCTTTGCACTGATGTATCGTCAAAACTGGAAGCAGTCAAGGGCCCCACTCCGCTGCCGACCATGATTGAGGGCTTAGGCAGGGCTCAGGCCGCGACCGCGTGGAGAAGCTTTCGGCTCTGTAGAAAGGATTGGATCGTTTGGATCGATTGAGTGACCAGAATGGACAATAGAGTAAGCCAAGTCTATTGAATATGGCTGTCTCGCTCTAACCCAAATAATCTAATCTGAATTGGCCTCCCCTAAACTGTGGCCTTGGCCAAGGTCACTGCTGGAACAATCTCCCCTCTGAGTTCACTGCAGCTGGGACGCTCTTCCCCATCCCACCCCCATCCACCTGGTGCTTGTTTGGCTTGTCTGGAACCAGACCAGGGACGTCTCCATGGCAACCGCCATGTTATCGCCGACGACCGCGAATGAACTGAGGCGGGTTTTGGGAACTGATGAACAAACACATCAGGACTTACTCCTGCCCTGCATCCAACGCCTTCGCCAGCTTCCACCCCTCCAGCACGAGGGGCGTGGTCCAAGGGTTCGCCTATCGGGTCTGTAGCCAGCGGCCTGCGGTGCTGGAAATTCGACACTCCCCTTTTCCCCTCCCCTGCTGCAATGTTGTTATTGTCATGTGATGTGCTTAAATTTGTGCTGAGGTTTTTTTACCGGTCCCACACTGCACTTCACACGAGTACAGTCTGGTGTCGCATGTTTTTTCTCCTCCCCTCTCTCTCCTCCTGTTTTTCTCCCTCACTTTCCCCACCACTGTAAAAAAGGGAATTTCCCCCCTTGGGGGATCAATAAAAGTGAATTGAATTGAATTGAATTGAATTGAAACAAAACACTGCCATACGGTTTGTTCTTCTTCCTTTGGTCTGTTTAGAAGAGCTTTGCTTGAAAGTCCCTTGAGCTGGGAGAACTACTGCGAGAAGTTTCACCTGCTGCTGTATCTGGAGGAGCAACAGATGGAGGTGGACATCAAGAGATACAACATCCCCAACAATGACAGAGAACAGGCCCACATGATCAGAGACAAGGTCAACAAGAGACTTCTGGTTCTGGAGGTTAGTATGTGCTCGCTCATTCAGTCCTTCACTTGCTCATTTTCTCTCTCACTAAAAGGTCTTTTTTAGATAATTAAATGATGCACAAGCTACTCACTTAAATAACATCTGGAGGGTCTGGACAGGAGGAACAAATTAAAGTGATGAAGTGTATATCACAAGTAATAAACCACAGGGCAGAGAACTGTCGTTTTAAACATATAAAGCAAGTATTAGTGATGACACAATTGTGTAGATTTCATTTAAAGGACATTATCCACTACTGGCTTTTGTCTCTTTCATGTAGACTCAGGGAATGTGTGTTAGATGTAAATCTGTTAAAGTTTAATGGATTATTTTTAGAATATCATACATTCCTAACACCAGGTTGGGATGCCGCATGATGAAAAAATACTATTCTATATTACTACTACTATACTATAGTAAAACAAAAAGACAAATTATATATTTGAAATCAGTTTGATTAACACTGAAACATGTGTTAACCTGCCAGGTACCTGGTGTGTCTGAGAACCGCCCGTCTGTGCTACGAGGCGATGCACTGCTAGCGTATCCCGTAGGAGAAGAGAAGGTCAAGTACCGTGGCTATGTCCACAGTGTGCAGCTGGACAGTGTCAAACTTGGCTTCAACTCAGCGTAAGATCAAAACATTACAGTAATGAACAATAATTAGGAGACACAATTATTGATTTATTTGTCTGGTATTTAACATGTTTGTTAGTATCCGAGATTCAGACTGTCTGAATTTGATTGCAGATTGCTGGATCGATTTGTAGACGGCATGAAATTCAATGTTGAGTTCACTATCAACCGCCTGACCCTGCGTGTTCAGCACAGAGCAGCAGAGCTAGCAGCTACATACGGACTGGGAGAAGTGTTGTTCCCTTCAGAACCTGCCTTCTACTCTCACAAACCTGAGCTTCCCCAACTCAGGTTAGCCATGCTAGCATAAATATATATATATATGTATATCTGTGCATAAAGTGCAGTGTGTTAAATGGCTGTGTTACAGCCCAGAATGTCTGTACTATCCCTCCCTCTACAAATGAATGAATAATGTAAACATATGACCCCACTAGTCAACTAAGGCTGGAATGTGTTTTTGTTTGAAAATTCATGTAAACGTTTGTTAGTTAATCCACCCTGGGTTCGGAGACATATTTGAAATGAAAAAGAAAAAACATCAACCAAAAAAATTGGCTGTGCAAACGTCTGCTAATGCCCGAGTACGCACACTTTTAGTCCCAGCCTTAAAACAGCATGAAAGTGATGCATCCTCAATGACTTTTTTTCTGAGAAAAGTGGAACCAAAGCCATATTTTTTCAGGAGGGCATTCTGCTTTACAACTACACCTACAAACACAGCGGTACTACATCGAAAAACCAGACTAATGGAGGCATTTTAAAGAGATTTCTCATAGTCTCATTACAAGATAAACCATAACAGCGCTGACCCAAAGCCAGTTAACTGTGTTGTGATTTGCTGTGAGTGTAAACATAATGGTTGACTATTTCTACCTGTGGCTCAGCTCTAACAATGTATCTCTGTTCCTCTGTCTTCCTGTTGATAGGCTGTTTGACTCAAAGCTGCAGAAGAACCCAGAGCAGTATCAGGCTGTACAGCACATTGTGGCTGGCTCATCCAAACCTGCCCCTTACCTGGTGTTTGGCCCGCCTGGAACAGGTACAGCAACACAACAACCAGCTCATTATTTCATCTTGATTTTCAATATACAGTGGCAGCACTGTAATTTAAGTTTGACCTGTTATCTTTCTAACCGCTCTCAAAGCTAGAGATTCAATGCACCTGACTTAACTATGATGGTTCTTTGTCTGTTCAGGCAAAACTGTGACTCTGGTGGAGGCCATCAAGCAGATAGAGAAGACCCAGGCCTCCTGCCACATCCTGGCCTGCGCTCCCTCCAACAGTGCTGCTGATCTGCTCTGCAAGAAGATTGTGGACCACGTGGACAAGCATAAAGTCTTCCGCATGTACGCCAGCAGCTGGAACCCAGATAGTGTCTCAGACAGCCTAAAGGTGAGTGCCGGTGCATTCGACACATGATGTTTGTCCTGCATGTCTTTGATGCTCAGTTGGTCACAGTTAAACTATCTGCCCCCTAGTGGACTACAGCCGTCAAAATGAATCACCACTATTTCTTTGTTTTCTTGCTGCAACACTGCTGCTCTTCCTAGTGTTTTGTGTGTTAGTCTTTTTCTTCACTGTGGTATTTTCACAGGAATGCTCTAACCTGGTAGGGGAGTGTTATGATTATCCTGCTAAAGAGAAGCTGATGGAGTATAAGATCATGGTCACCACCCTGATAACTGCTGCAAGGTAGTTAACTCTGACAGTGCAGCTTTCTCACCTGCATGGGGCTGTCAAAAAGTTGCATTTAACTGTTGGAAACTACGGTGTTCACATCCTGTGTATATTCTCTGCCATCCAAAAATACTAACAGTCATGGTAACAGTTTGCCACCATGCATTTCCTCTCTGATCTCTACAGGCTGGTAACAGGAGACATCCCTCAAGGTCATTTCACTCACATATTTGTGGACGAGGCAGGACACGCCGTGGAGACCGAGTGTTTAGTCCCGTTGGCAGGTAAAGAAAACAAACAGTGTGTTTTCCATAATTCAAGTGATTTTTACGTCTCGGTTGATTTTTGTTATCCATGGAACACAGGGCTGCTTGATGCAGGGTCTGGTCAGGTTGTTTTGGCTGGAGACCCCAAGCAGCTTGGACCCATTCTCAGATCCCCTTTTGCACTAAAATGCGGCATGGGTAAGTGCAGACACACTCACATCTCCACTGTGTAACACTGTGGTTTGGATAAATGAGGGTAAATAGTTCTACAGTACTGTTTTTGTCAGCTGACACACCCTTGCTGTACTTGTGTGTGTACTTCTGGAGTATCTGGAGCTTAAAGGCTCTGCTGTCTGCAGGAGTGTCCCTCTTGGAGCGCATGATGAATGACTTCTCTCTGTACCGAAAGGACGAGGGTGTGTTTAGCAATCGCTTTGTCACCAAACTTCTGCGCAACTACAGGTATGGTAGTGCAGATGGTTATGAGTCACTCCGTGATAGAAATTATATGTTTGAGTTTGCACATCTTCCAATCTATTTCTCATCTCCGCTCGTCCTTTTCAGGTCCCACCCTGCCATTCTGAAGATTCCCAATGAGCTCTTCTACGACGGGGAGCTGCAGGCTTGCGCGGATGAAATTTTACGCAACTCCTACTGCAGTTGGGAATACCTCCCGAAGCAGGTAACCATTCCTCTTTTGGCACACAGATACTGTACAGTGTATGTACAAACAGAGACTGATCATTTAGAAAGCAAAGCATTAAAAGTGACTAACACACCTGCACCTCAACACCTAATTATATCTTTGTTATTCAATATATAATGTAGACATTCATTATCATTCTAGAGCTAAAATAAGTCGAGTAAATTGACCAAATCTATTAATTTAGTGACATAAAACTAATTGCCAGCTATTTTGATAATCGATTTATTGTTTATTAATCTCATCGGTGAGGATTTGCTGATTTTCTTTTTTTTATGTAATTGTAAATTGAATATATATTAGTTTTTGACTGTTGGCTGAAAAAACAAGCAATCTGACACAACAAATTATGATGAGCCTTTTTTCACTATTTTTGAACGTCATAGACTAGATGATTACTAATTCTAAGATTACTAATTGATAATGAAAATAACTGTTCTAACTAATACTAGTAGTCACTTTCAGGTGCAGTTTTCTCCTTTTTGACAAATGATTTTCATTGACATAAATTACATTTAATATCTTGATTAATTTAATGATTTTATTGATAAATACCTTTATTAAAAAAAATACAAAATTAGTGATTTCCATTTCATTATTGAGGAAAGCAGGTGCCAGTTAATTCTGTATAACACACTATATACTCACTTGACTGTGCATGTGTTTTAAAGACCAAGAAACCAGCCATATAACGGACTGCGTGGATTTATACACGCTTATCAAGACTAATGCTGTACTTTTTTTTTTTTTTTTAATATTTTATTTTCCTAATGCTGCACTTTTAAAACTTGGTTAAATGTTGTGAACTGTGGTAACGGTTCTTTTCATTCCACCTCACAGCAGCACCTAATCAAAATGGGTTCTGACAAAACATTTTCTGTAATATTTCTAGTGTAAAATATAAAATGTATTTCACATATCTCTCAGGGCTTCCCCTTGATCTTTCATGGTGTGACCGGAGTCGACGAGCGTGAGGCCAGCAGTCCTTCATTCTTCAACGTAGCAGAGGTGGAGGTGCTGATGGACTACGTGAAGAAACTGCTGCAGACGCAAGGCAAGAGAGGCCTGGCTACCATCTCACCAGCACACATAGGCATCATCGCCCCCTACAGGAAACAGGTCTGTATGAATTTAAGTGAACACACACAGAATACAGCATTGTAGCTTATTGTTCAAATGATCACACGTTGAAGTGGATAAATGACCCATTTGTGTTGGTGTCACACAGGTGCAGAAAATCCGTAGGGCCCTGGAAAAAGTTGGGAAAGACCTTAAAAAGGACATGAGCACCCTCAAGGTAACTCAACGCTTCACTCTTGTGTAATGTGAAACACGCAGCAGAAGCATTGTCTTAAGTGTGTATGTATACATTTGTTTCAGGTTGGGTCGGTGGAGGAGTTTCAAGGCCAAGAGAGGAAAGTGATCCTGGTGTCTACAGTTCGGAGCAGCCCCAATTACATAGAGATAGACCAAAAGTTCAGCCTCGGCTTTGTCAAGAATGAGAAGGTACAGAACAGCAACACATGCACATACACTATATATGTACACACAAAACATTGTTCTGAGGCGCTCTTTTCCTGTCCAGAGGTTCAATGTGGCTGTGACTCGAGCTAAAGCCCTGCTGATTGTGGTGGGAAACCCCAGAGTGCTGACCACAGACCCTACCTGGGCCCGGTAAGCGTCACATGGCTACTTTTGGTCTCTTTTGGCTGTCAGCATACATATACATTAACATTTAAATTGGATTTTAAATGCAAGAGAACAGCCTCTGTTATCTTTGTCGTTATTCAAATACTCGTCTGCAGGTTCATTCAGTACAGTCAAGATGAAGGCGGCTACACCGGTTTTGTTCAAGCGGAGGAAGACGAGGACGTGGTGGCGAGACTCGCAGCCCTCTACATTGATATCGAAGTTCAAGGTGACACACGTTTTTATTTTCATTAATACCCCACCCCCCTTCAAAAATTAACATTTTGAACTGATTTCAAAACTGCCCACCTCACTTCCCGTCTGTGAATCCTTTCTTGCCAGTGGAGACAGCAGAGAGTGGCGTTCAGCAGCACCTGGACCCCGAGTGGAGGCACGACCTGTGAGGGGAGAGGAGAGCCCAAACTACCATCCGGAGCACTTGAAAGGATTCATTTTAGTTAATTTAGCTTTTAGTCAAGTACTTGAAACAAAATATTCATGAAAAGGTTTCTGTATTTTCACTCAAATTCTCAGAAAACAGCTTACATTTTCCACATTAAAAGGTATGTATCTACAAGACAAAAATAACATTCCAAATATCTCTGAAATGTCAGGTTGTTGTAATGTCAGCTGTATGAACTAGACCAAAGACCATGAAGGACAGGGAGCTGATTGCTGTATAGACTGTCTTAGCTACCTCAGTGGACTGTACTAACACTGTTTCTGCTCTTCTTACTCAGTTAATATGATTTGGAGATTTTAATTTTCAATTTGAAATGAATGTATATTGTTGAATGAACGGAGTCTCAGGTATGTTACTTAATTGATTTAAGTTTTTGCATCAATCGTGTAGTTTGCCGATTAATTGAATCAACGGTGTCAAAGTGTCCAATCTAGTTTTATATCACTAGGAGCTATTTTTGACAGTTAGCAAATAAAAATTGTGTATGGCCCATTTTTAACTATTTTCTGAATTTGAAAACCTAAGCTATTTTAAAACATGAAATAAAAGAGCTCTAAATGTGTAAATTGTTCGGCCCAGTTGGCATTTGTTGGGTTTGATTTCTTTGGGTGTTGCTCTTAAAAGGGAAAAATAATGGTTAGTTTTAGATGCCGAATGTAAAATTTGTGTAAAAGTAAAATAGCATTTTGATAAATCTTACTTGGACAAACCAAGTAAGAACATGAATGTAAAAATGCATTTACAAAAAAACAAAAAGCCTTCGTAAGACTGACTTTCACTGCTAATTTGTAAAAAATAAATAAAACTGCAAGCAAATCAAACCAGCTTATATTACGTAGTTTTCCAAAAATACTTTAATAACATGTTTGTCTCACCCACACATTCAACTCCTGTTTGTAAAGCATCATCACAATCAACATTTTCTCTTGAACTATGGTGTGTGACATTACAGACATAGAGGCACTCTTCAGGGATTAGCCTAAGCCCGCATAACAGCCAAATTACATTTACATACAGTGTGTTCAGGGCTCTTTCATGACAGGACCTGTTAAGTAACGTGTATTGCATCTCTTTGCTCCAGCCGTGATACAGAAGCACACACTGACAGCATTGGAGGGTTAGCTCTAAGAAGATGAGGTGGCTTGATGACTTTATGTCATGAGAAGAAGAAGTGTGGAGAAAATTACTGATGTCCAAATTGTGAAAACAGCCACATGAAGTTGCCTCTCAGGCTTTTCCTCTAAATTCTGTTGCAATTTAATGACACAGATGTAAAAACTAGTTCAAATTTAGTTTCAGCTTTGAGGCCAAACACCACAGTTGTTCCCTGACATATACACCCTCTGTAGATTTTTATCAAGGGGCTACTCAAGAGAAAATATTTGACTGGACGCTGGCGATGCACTCATATCCTTATTCACATTTAAAGGAAATGCCTCTTGGGTATGGAGTAAAATCAAGGCCCAATTTCAAATAGTCCAGAGAGCTGTTGATCTGGTGAGCCAATCTGATGAGATGGCACACTGGTAATAAAGTCAGTTGGTAATTTCATTAAAACTTTTATACACAGAACAGGCTTACGATCTGTCTGAATGTCAATATGGCTGTATTTACTGTGCATCCATTATCCAACCTGCAGATTACAGTTTTCCTCAGGGAGTCCAGGACACAGTGATGTGGAATCACTGTTTACTGGATCTGAATCCCCAGTACAGAATTCAGACAGGAGGAAGGCGGAGGTGACGTCATAACAGAGGCGAGTCTGTCAGAGCCAGTGTGAGCGTGACTGAGAGTACTGTGCCCATGACAATGGACCACTGTCTCCAGTGCCAGTTTAAGCTGTCACCATGAAAGAGAGACAGAGCTAGGTGCAGTCCAAAATCTCTCTGCACAAAATAGTCGCTGCTGCTTCAGTTTATGTAGGTTTTGGTGGATTAATGCAGAGTGAACAGGCTCTAAATTTAGTCCTTTCTGTCAGAAGCGAAAGCTGGGGAAAAACAGAGCTCTGCTGACTCAGCAATTGGTGAAATAGCACTTTGAGGGTGTGAAATGAATAGCGGTATGACAAACAGGTGGATCGTGACTGAAGGAGACTGAGTCGTACATGCAGGTTCAAGAGAGGCATGGGGCTCTGTACTAATCTAAAGCAAATCTAAAACTGTCTGCGACTTGCAGCCGTGAGCTGAGAGCGAGACAGTAAGTATGTGAGCTTCAAGACCCTTCTCTGTAAACAATCATGACAGAGGCTGACGCATGATATATTTGTAAAGTATATGCACATATAAATACAAACATACATTCATATAGGCGGAAGGGGCAGATCCTTCACACAGACAGGCTGGTATGCTGGTGGAGAAAAACAAAATGGCAAGGAAACAAAACCGACAGTGTGTGAGTAGCAGAGGAAATAGGTTTAAAAAAGGCTGATTTGTTTTGCTTTTAAACAGGTGTGTCAGTCTTTCATATTCTTCTATGGCATTTCTGCATCTGTGAAGTAAGTATAGTCCACGGAAGCCATTGATTTAAGGTTTCTCTAGGTTTGCTCTGTGTGTAACAGGGAGAGGGAGGGGGGTGTCCTCCCTCAGGTGCTGATTGGCTGACAAACTGTGTCCGCTCACAGCAGCTGGCAGCCGCCTCTCTTCTTGCGCTTGCGGACCTGCAGTGCTGCTCTGGTGGCCATCTCGAACACCTCCCGCACACCGTCCTTGGTCTTGGCGGAGCACTCCAGGTAGCCAAAGGCACTGATGCGGTTGGCCATGTCTCTGCCCTCCTCAGACTTCACTGGCTCCTGGAGGTGTAACGAGCACATAGTGGGTTAAAATAAACAGGAAGATTGATTAGTTTTGGGATCATTTGTTGCCAGTAACACAAATGATACAGAAACACACACCTGTTTCATCTTGGCCAGCTCCCTGCGTGTGTGTTCATCATTCCTGAGGTCCTTCTTGTTACCCACGAGAATGATCGGGACGTTGGGACAAAAGTGTTTCACTTCAGGCGTCCATTTCTCGGGAATGTTCTCTACAAGAATGAAAAATTACTGCACAGTGAAGTCCAGTCTTTTCTCCCTACAAGGACAGATGGGAGAGGCTTTGTACTTTCCCTTGTGACCATACAAACATCGAGAGGTCACTGAGGTCCCTCCCAGATACACAGTCGAGTCTGCTAGCCAAAAAAATCTGTGCCGTCTAGAAGGAGATGCCGTGCTGTGATAAGCATAGGCATGCCCATTTCCAAACACTGGGAGAAAGCCTCAGGGCTGGAGACTTACTAAACAAGACTGTTTTTTTCCATCAGTTTCATTTAGGTTTTTGATGGCCAAGAACACTCAGTCTTTGCTTGAAATACATGTGATATATTCTGAGTATCCCTCTGGAAAATGCCCTCATAGTCTCACACAGCAGCAGCAGCAGCTTGGTTATAGTCTGGAAATTTGTTTGTTCATCTTGCTTCCCTTTAATGTGGAACTGACTGAATAAAAAAAAAATGGAAGTCTCTCTTAGAATTGATCAGTCAATCTACATCTACATCGATCTTGGACAATCTAATGAATAGTGATGATCCAGTCAACTTACTATTAATTTAAACATGTTCTTCTTACTGTATGTTTTAACTTCCTAATTAGTCATTCATATTTCTGTAGCCGAGAAAAAGTCAAATGTGGACTTGAATCACTGAACAGGAACATGAAAGCAGACTAACAGCCAACTGTAATAATTTAATCATAATCATTAAAAACACCATCTGAATAAAGTTTTCATAAAATGGATCGTTAGCTGAATGAAGTCTGAACACAGGCTGTAAATGGGGAAATTCAGCAAAAATACATCAATTGCCAGAAGGGAAAATCCTACAGAGAGGATCAGTTGTGATTTTACTGCACCGACGGATGGGCTCTCCTTGTGGTGGAAAATGTGGACATTTAATGGAGCGTTAACCAAAATACCTTCCTGCATCGGTGCAAAAACAAAAAAAGGATTGTAGCTTGTTCAATGTTAATAGGTTTATGGACTCAGAGGGAACCCCCTACCAGGTGTTATTAGCCTATGTTTAGTATCAGCATGGCATGCAAATTCTGCATTTAACTTTGCAGATTTAATCCATACATGGGCCTCGTCTTGCTTGTTCTCAGTCTAAACTGAAAAAACATGACCAGTTGCCTTGACTCACTGAAGTACAACTACAAAAAGGTCAAAAACATTACTTTATTTTCATCAATATTTTAATCAGGTTTGCACACTTCTTCCTCTGTCATCAAAAAATGACTTTGCTGGGACACTGGTTTTCTTAAATGTTACTCACAGTTTTGCTTAGTGGATAAGCAATTTACATGCAGCCTTACCTAAACTGTCGGGGCTGTCTATGGAGAAGCACATGAGGATAACATCTGTGTCAGGGTACGAGAGAGGCCTCAGTCTGTCATAGTCTTCCTGACCTGCTGTGTCCCACAACGCCAGCTCCACCTGAGAGAGACGAAGATCAAAACAACACATTATTAAAAGAGGATATGTTATTTCCACTTCACTGACAGAAGAAGAGGGGGGAAGTGAACAAAGAGAATCTGGGCGACAAGGCTGGAAAGAGGAAGGAAAAATAGGATTTAACACAGTTCATTCCTCCGCTGTCACGCCTAAAAAGCAACTCCCCAGAGGTGGAGATGGCTCTCGCAGGCTTTTCTTGGGCTGTTAATCAAACTGTTGGCAATCCCAGAGTGCCTGACCTGCTCTACATAAAACAAATGCCCAGAAAATAATTATTTGCTTGCTGTAGCACAAGCTACAATGCAGCCCCAAAGCACCATTATAGGAGTGTTGTATACACAGTAGCCTTGAAGTGTCATTACATATGTACAACATTTAGCTTTTGACTCAAACAGTCTCCTTATTGACTGTGGTCACTTAGCTTTCACTGTAATCTTGACCTAGCTTATCCTGCATGATGCTGATTTAATTCTATGGTAACATCACCATTACAATCACAGCTGGATTCTGAGCCTGATACAGCTGAGTATTGGGTTAAAACAGTTATAATTGTCCCCCAGAGAGCAACTACAGTTTATTAGTGGTTCTGTCTGACATATCTCTACTCTCATGTCTTGCCACGTCTGGCTTGTTGGCTGACAAACTACTCGCATTGGCAAGGTTGGCAAGCCACACTGCCTCCTGACTTATAGTTTAGCATAGATGGGGCACTTTCCACAGTATGTGAGACAGTGGGCTGGGCTGCATCACATCGTCTGTCTGGGAAAGTGAGCAACACCTCACCATGACGAACTGGTGTCCATTTCTGCTTTTGAAATCTTTTACCACTAGATGTCTCTCAGGAGTCAGCCTCGTCTGTAGTTTAATTTACCACCAATGCTGCCTGCCTGAAACGCTGCCTTCTTTTCTTTGTTGTCACCACAAGTAAATATAAAAGAATCATAAGAAGGGGAAGCTGTAAGTTCAATAATGACAGTAAATCTTAAATATTTCACAACATCAAATATATATATTTTTAAAAATCTCTGTACCACAGATGAGAAGCTTTGAGTACAAGCAGCTTTGTATTGTACAGCACAGGAAACAGGAACAGGAAACGGGACATTAGTCATGATGTATGAGGGGTCTGCAGGTTCCAACACTGGGCAGGAAGGTGGCACTGATCCATTTCCTGTTGTTGGCTAGAGGTCTACTGCTTTACAACAATGAAAAGAACCAAGGATTTGCTTACAATACACACTTATCCCCATCGGCCTTGATGGCACGTGGTCACAGGGTCACATTTTTAGCACTACAGCAGCAGTTTTAGTGTGTGGCACATGAAGCTGCCTGATCCGAGTACTGTGTGTCTATTGGTGGTGGAAGATAGATTCACATCCTTATACAACAAGCAAAAGTACTCCATTACATGTAAAAGTCCAGCATTCAAAATCCTATTTACTGTAGAAATACAGACATGTTATCAGCGAAATACATTTCAAGAATCAAAAGTAAAAGTATTTTTTCTGCAGTAAAATGTCCCCCATGAGTGTTACATAATTAAATATTACATTAGTAAATTGTTAATACTAATGAAAGAAAGTGTAAGCATCATTTTACTGTTGTAGCTGTTAAGGTGGAGCTAGTTTTAACTACTTTATATACAGTTTGGTGGTTAGGTCAAGAGGTTCCCATCCAAGGCGACAGACAAGATTTATGGGACAGGAAAGAAAAAAACAAAACAAAGTTCTGTTTCATGAATCTAATTTCATTTTTGGACTATTATAACAGTTTCCTTCGAGAAATATTTGATAATTGTATTTCTCTGGACTTCAAACAGCTTAAACCATTTGAGGATATTAAAAGGGAAAATGTCTTGTTGGTGGAACATCTGAAACGTGACATGGAGCCCAAACCAGACTTTGTGGTTGGGAACCACTGGTTTAATCTTCACAATGTGTTGTGTATTACAAGTCTAACATTTACTTTTTTAATATAAAACCATTTTCTGTATGGTAACTAGTAATGTAAAAGTAAGTACAACTCCTCAAAATTAGCAGTAAAGTACTGTGCTTGAGTAAATGTGCTTGGTTATTTCATACCACCATTATTAAAAACCATCTCACCAAAACAAATATAAAGTTATTTTAAAGATACAGTACCTGTTTGCCATCAACTTCAATGTCAGCGATGTAGTTTTCAAACACAGTGGGGACGTAGACCTCTGGGAACTGGTCCTTGCTGAAGACGATGAGCAGACAGGTCTTCCCACATGCACCATCCCCAACTATCACCAACTTCTTCCTGATGGCAGCCATCTACAAACAGAACAAACTGTGGTTAGTCTATATGGAAAAGACTCAGATGCATAGGATAGACCAAACAATCAGTGAACTGGTGAAAACAAGATGATTCAAACAGGGCGGAGGTGAAACAATGAAACCAGATATATTAAGAGTTAGAACGAGGGGGAAAAAAAGACGATCAAAGTCCATTTTAGAGCCGCACCCTCTTCCCTTTCCTGGGCTGCGTCCTGTGTGTGAGGTGAAAAACAGAGCCAGGCTGTGGATTCAACATTAGTGGGAGGGAAGAGAACAGGAGGAGAGCCTCTGTGCTCTACACACTGCTGCACATGCATGGCCTCTGGCACAAAAAGGATTTTTAATGTGTCACTTCTACATCCCTGTGGCCACGTGATCCACAGCTCTTACTGGTTTTTGATGACACCTCTGTATTGCACACAAATCCTCTCCTGTTCTCTTTGCTTTCATCCACGGAAGGAGTGCATGTGTGAGTGCAACGTGGCCACGCACACACCAACACACACGGATCAATAGCCATCTACCCACAAGCTGACAATAATGGAGAGAACGCAGTAGGTGATGAGACAACCTACTGGCTGCCTGCCAGCAGCATCAGCTTTCACCAGTCTAAGACTACCTGGACCAAAACAAAGACTCTCACCTCCGCCATCACAAAACCATCTAAATCACAGCTGATAAATGGTAGAAAGATACACCCTAATTAATGAAATAATCAATAGTTTTACATTAACAGTGAATGGTATGGCTACTGGTGTGTGAAAGGTGTCACTCATAGTGATGAACCTGTAGAAAATTATCACCCGACTGCACTTCTCAACTCCACAGAGCTTTATAGCATCTTCCACCTCATTGCGTTGGTTTCTAACCGCTCTCATAGCACTGTTTAGGCTCTTAACCCTAGTGAACATAGTGGAGCAGCTACAGAGCCTCATATTTCCCTCAGGAAGTAGTAGGGACCTAAAAGGAGTACTGGGCTTATATTTGCCAGTCGGCCATAGACGTGACTCCAAACAAGTGATAATGTTGCTTCGTATCTGCAGCAAATAAGCAACTGTTTGCTAACAAGTTTGCCATGTCAACTTAAAAAGGTCATGTGTCTGGTGTGTTAAGTGTTGTGTTCCCTGCCAAGAGGCTTAACAGTCGGTCATTACATGTTTAAGGAGCCTAGAAGTAAAACAACTTATCCTGTGGAGTAAAACAGTGACCCAAGAAAACAGCAAATCTAAATACAGATAAAATTACTTCTTTCATAATCAGTACAGCTCAACAAACCACTCAGACACCAACAAATATACAACTGTAATATCTCTCCAACAGAGTTTTGCTGCACTTGTGTATAAACAGTTGGTTCCTCTGAAATGGTCTGAGTGGGCTGGGGAGGCACAAAATACAAATAATAGATACAAAATATTCATAGAAACTAAAGCCAATTAAATTCTTACAAACTGCCTGATGGCTCGTCAATGCAGAGTGACCAAAACAATTTATTCTGTCAAAACCCTGCAGTGTACATTATTTTCTTCAGCTCTGTAAACAATGAGTCCTAGAGATAACCAAGAGGACCCAGGACCAGGTGTTTGTGTACGTTCAAGAATTAAATGTGCATCTCCACAGTTTCCTCTGCTTCTATTGGCCACAGTCATTTTCACCACAAGAAGAAAAAACGCAATTGTTCAGTTTGCTTTTCTCTCCCACACATTAAATCAGGCCAGTGTGTTGTCAGTTTGTCTCTGGAGAGAGCCACCTGTTCTCTGTGATAGCAGGCTGCTGCTACTCCATACATCATACTGTCACTGCCAGAGGGAAGACACACACACACACACACGTGAGTGGTAGGTACCGTGCAGCCCCAGAAAGCTTCAGAAAACGGGGTTTGTCCTGCAGATTTTGTGTTGTGACAAATAATGCAGTTTATTGATGATGATAGCATGCTGACTACTCCAACATTGGCAGCACATGGTGTGTATTGGGGGACTGTGCCACTACAAGGACAGGGGCAGTGACACCAAGGACTCCAATGAAGCCTGCAGCATACCTGATCACAACTGAACAATGCCAGCATATAGCTTTGGTCCACTTCACCTGTCTTAGTCTATCGTCATTGTTGTGAACTGAGAAACTGTAATTTTCCCAAACAGCAGCCTTAAATGATACTGGAGGATCTTCCAGCTCCGGCTTATCTGCTTTCGCCATAACTACAAACTGGTTTGTGCTAAATTACATGCAATCTCTCTGCGGCATGCGCTTGTGAATGCACGCATGGTGACCGAGATTACTTCATGAGGTGTGCATGTGCTGAATGGATGACACCCAGCACATGGGTATATCTTGCTACGGAGAGAAACTGAGTTTTAAATTAAGTTCCGCACATGCACTAAAAAAGGCTAAAACAACGGTGCATTAGTTCCATATACACACGAACCAAACCAAAAAGACTAATACTGAAAATTTCCGAAAAACCCCTAGTAATTGTAGTAGTAGAGATGTTTATGGAAGTAAGACAAATGGACCTGAAACATTTAATCATTTAGCCTAATTATTTTGGTAAATCAAATAGGATGAAGTAAGTTTTCATGAAAACTTGCCAAACATTAGAGAGTTCTAGCCTTTCTGGCCTGAGTGATTGTAACCGATATATCTTTAGGTTTTGGACTGTTTGTCAGACAAACCAGGACGTTTGAAGATGTCACTTCAGGAAGCTGTGATCAACATTTTCACTACTGTCTAGCATCTAATCCAAAGGAGAAATCAGTTAATCAAGAGGTAGAAAGAAAGGCAAGGATATATGTAAAATATAACTTAAATATGAGATTAGGAAAGCAACACAGCTGAATTAACAACACAGTACTGAATTCAGACCTAGAATAGATGAATAGTCCTTCTTCAAACCATGCAAGTATAAAAATACATATAATACAAAATAATTGACAGCTGTGACATTTACATGTAACAAACAAAGTCCCAGACAGTGAAGAGGTGAGTCGACACCTGTTAAGCTGGTGGCAGGGGAACCAGTAAAATATATTTTTTAAGGTTTCACTGCATTAATTATCTCAAATGATTCACTTGTATGCTCTTGGTGCACAGTTCACACTCCCTGCAGGTGGCTGACAGTAAAAGCTTTGCTTTGAAGATGACAAAGCATGACTTTTCTTATACAAAGCTGAAGTCAGTCTTCAGTTAAAATAACTGGTAAAGATCTGCAGGTGCTTAATGTGTTTTTCTCATTTCCTTTCTCTGCTTCCTGTCACTTCCTGGTAAGACATAAACAGTAGTGAGGGGGGAGAGTAATGAGCAACAGGAAAGACAACTGTCTCCCTCTCTGAGTTTCTCCCCTCGGGTCACTTCAAATAATCCTTATTAGCACAAGGACGAGTCCAAGGCAACCAGTCACTCCTCTTCTTTTTCCTCATCTTTAAACAGCTGGGACTCGTGGTGCAATTTCCATGTTCATTTTATCAGTCTGCTAAAAGATAGTGTGTGTGAGGGTTCATGGAGAGCAGACTTACACAGGGTCATATGAATATTATATTAAGTCAGTACTACCTAGGGACACTTTTCACTTTTCTATGGCCTTCAAGTGAGTTTAACTGCATTTTAATATGATACTTAATCATATTACAGAGGCTACATTCACCTCATTAAAAGCAAAGGAAATGCACCCAAGAATTAAATCTTACAGCGTCAGCAGCTATTCATTGTTTTACCATTTGCTTTTTATTATGACACTCTGTGCCATATTCAGCAATCAATAATTAAGTGTGCCCTGGATTTTATGTTGTACTAAGTAGGCCTCTGTCAGTGATGGAGGAAAAATAATTAAAAAAAAAAAAAAAAACAGTCAAAATGTGCCCATAAATAATTGAAATAAGGATAGCTATCTGTGTGGCGTTGAACTCACTCATAGAAGCAGCAGTGAACTGGATATATGAGAGCCGGAGACCAAGCTGGTCACATGTCATTACAGCTGCATAAATCTGAGTTACAAAGAACAAGAAGAACGCGAAAATGAACAGAAGACATATTCTAAGTGCCAGTCCACAGACACGCACGTGCACACACACACACACACCTCGGAGAACGGGCGTATAGCTGTGCAGGAGAATGCGTGTTCACACGTGTCTTGGGATGAATGATCCTGTCTTGCGTAATGTTTGTCCCTGTGCGGGGTAGCAAAGGACAAAGTTCTCATTCCTAGCACATGCAGCACATACGCTCATTTCTCCCTGGCAGGTTTTGACTCACCCCTGCGGGAGTAACGCATTAGCCGGTCTTGTTCATTAGAAGTGGTAGAGAAAGCAAACCACCCAGTGAGCTCCAGGAGGGACAATAAGAAACCCTCTCTTCTTGAAGTATCAACCAGTTTCTAATCAGCAAACTCGTTTTATTTACATCATCCCATCAAGAGTATGCAGAAGCCATAAAACTCCTATAATTAAATCATCCTCATGTCTTAATAATGATTCGGTCATTGAGATGATTTAATAATAGGAGTTTCAGTATTCATGGCTTACTCATTAAGTCACGAAGGCTTGCACCGGTCCAACTCAAGCAGAATCATCAAAGTACATACAGGGATTTGTGTATTTTCACCTGAACAACAGAGACATTTCCCAGCTGATAAAATGCCTTTAAGATATGATCCAACCCCACAGGGCGAGGAGCCGCAAAGGTTAGGTCTGATCTAATCCTGTATGATATTAGACTTATCTAAAGGCTGAAGGCACTCAAGAGTTCCAAAGATCAAAACAGACAGTTACTATACATGTTTTACTCATTACATTTTGAAGACATTAATCATTCTGACTATTCAAAAAAGCCCAAAGCATTTCCAATCTTTTCTCGGTTTGTTCTAGATGGGCCAGCTGTTGAAAAACACCCCACTGAGCTCTGTTAAAACAGTGGAACTGCACAGTGTTGTGAATGGGTGAATTATGTGTGGAGAACATCTGTTTCAATAAATGATATAAACAGCAGCAAACAATGCAATCAGGGCTGCTATGGATGAAAAAAGAAGATAAAAACTTGCCTTTGTTTCTTTTGATTTTGAGAGAACACTTTTAAAAAAGCTGCCAATTATTGGCAGCTACATTTGAGCATTAGTATGTTGTTGTTTCGTGGAAAGCTGTCCAACCTTTCTGCCACCCACAATGAGAGACACGTCTCTCTTCACAGGCAGTCCCACCACACACCACTCCACAGGCCATTGTACAAAATAATTTAGGAAATCACTTAAATGTTACATCTGATCATAACCAAACAACACTCATCACCTGGCTTAGGCTGTGTTCAGGCGGACTTTAACTATGCGAGGAAAAATAATACTGCATCCTAATTAATTTGAATGAGGCCAATCCGGCAATGAGGGGGTTCAGGCGAAAAAATGTAGGGTCAGCCAGCAATAAAGTTAGAACCTAAACCTGGCTCAAGTTTTAATGCAAAGCAATGTGACGTCTTCTAGCAAGGCGCTGTTGTGTGACCAATTAAATACTTGCAAGCACACATTCCCGGAGGATTACTTTGTAACATGAACAGCATATTTCTACCGTTTACCTCGTGATCAGTGTGACAAAAGGCAAAACGGCTGCTGGTGTGATAACTTGCCTCAGAGTATAGTTAAACCGCCGCACAGTGTTTTGGCATCTGAGAAGCCTTCAGACTGTAGATCTGTTGAGTGGAAGTCCTGGGCCGTATTTCATGTCTCACAGGCTCCTCAAGAAAACCAGCTCAATGATGCAAACCACCTCGACAGAGGTGAGGTACTCTCAACAGCCTGAAGAACGCAGATTGGAGTGCCTTCAGGAAAGTTGGTAAATGTCTGTGAGTGGTTACGTTGAGTCTGGTCTTGAATGAAAATCTACAGAGAACTGAAGGTGTCACTTCAGAACAGCAAGGAAAATAGAAAGAAATCGCTGAAATCTTGATGTGAAAACAGTCAAAACTTCGTGCTTCTTCTGTACTGTCCTGAATAAAGAGTCTGGGTACACACATGGGTAAATGTGGTTTCACTTTCCTTAAATTTACCAGCTTGAATTTTTTTCCTTATTCAGCCAAAGGCTAAGGACAGTACATACAACATCTGTGACCTTGGCTAAAGATGTTTACTGAATAAGGACAGAAAAATGGGTAAATATAGAATTACAAGAAGATAAACTAGGAGGATTTCAGCTGCTCAACAGATCTGCACCTGACCACGACTGAATAAATATGTCCTCCCTAAATCCCTTTTCTTTGGAAAGTGGCACAAGCTCTGCTGGGACCCCCCACCGGTCAAATATAAACTACCTCTACACTTGCTGGTGATGAACAAAACATTTGAGCTGTTACAGACAAATATTAACTGAGGGTTAGCAGCTCAGGTATTGACACACTGATTGGTCAAAGCAGCAAAATGCATTCCACATGATGATTAATAACAGGTCACTGGATGCTCTCACACACACACACACACACACACACACACACACACACACACACACACACACACACACACACACACACACACACACACACACACACACACACACACACACACTGTCTGACTGTGGAAGGACGTAAGCTGTGAGGAATGTCTCACCCACTTTCAACACCCCTCACCCTTTTCTTCTAAACACACAACATCCCTCCTCCCAGCAGCGTCTGCCTCTGTTTCTCCGGGTTGAAATGTTGAGGACAGGATTATACATGAAGCACACTCTACCATAAACATACAGAACGTGTATCTAAACAAATGTGTTTAAACTTACATTCACAATTAGCTTACTGTCCCCAAATATGCAAAAGTTCGTCTCTCAGACCTTCCACACATACACGCTAGAAAACATGACGACGGCTGCCTGACAGGAAGAGGAGGTCCTTTGTTCAATTTGGCTGGACAACATGAAAAAGACAAAAAAAAACGGTGCATGTGACCACTTAATGAGAACTGCTTAATGAGAACAGGACAAAGGATGGCGAATACAGTACTTACGTACAAAACAAGTTTGCTTTTCTAATGAATGCCTTGTAGTGTCTACAAATTTTCAAACTTCAGATTTCAAGTAGCTCCCTCTGGATTATAATTTTTTTTTTGAAACCATACTCTTTAAAACCCGTAAACAGAGTTTGATGTGTGAGATCATTGGTGTTCCCCTTTAATAGAAACCATTAAGGGAGATGCTGGCTGTACTTTCTTAATGCAGAGCTATTTAGCAGACAAACACTCAGACTGCTTTCGTAATTTTTATGTAGACCTACTTAAGGCTAGGAGTGCACTGTGGAGATGTATAGGAGCTGTGTAGGGAAAACAAATTAAATATACAATTAAGATATATACATACTGGATCGAACTCTGGGAGAGCAAACCAGACTCATTAAGACGCACCTACAAAATAGTGCTGCGGCCGATGAGATTTTTGCTCTCTCTCATTATAGAATATATTGTTATTATTAAACAACCTTTTGCATGAGGTGGGATTAGAGAAATTCTTGTTGAGAAGTTGAAGCCAAGCTCAAATTTTCAAGGTTGAATCACACTTGAGACCAGAAGTGGCTGCTCAGGATCCAGGCCAGGGAGGCAGCTCAAGTCAGAGAACCTAGCTGGAGCCCAAAATAGGACAGAGCCATTGAGACTCCCCCAGCCCAATTTATCACAGTGCACACAGCTCAGCTCAGAGCAGAGGACGAAAGAGAGGAATATCACACAGAATTATGCTTTCATCCGCCCCTGAGCCTCCGCTTGCAGTACAAACAGAAAGAAAAGTCGGACAGACGGAGGGAAGAGAGGAAGGAGAGGCGTGGTGGTCAAAACTAGAACATGTTATAGCACAAGCAACACATTTGGATAAACTTAAAACATATCAAAGATTAGTAAGTAAGCAAGTCTTTGATTAATATTCCATGTGAATGAAATAAAAAAAAGAGGATGAATTAGTCATGGAGTGGATTGGGAATGGAGCTAATCAGGATTTGAATGCATTTCATGACTGCATTTCTGTTTTCTAAGTTTCCGCTGCTGCTACAAGATTATAAAGTGTGCATATTTACGGACACACACCGCCTCTGTTGAACTTTATTACAACGTCTTTCTCACTCACTCATGATTTATTCCTTTATAGCTACCCCTCTTCTACACATCCTCCTCCGGGCTCTTGTTCACACTGTGTCCTCCTCTCATCCCTTCCTTTTTCTGCCTCTCCCTCTCTTCCTGTGTTGCAGTGTGATGTCACCATCGGGGAGCTAATGTTCTGTATCCTTAGGGTGCTGCATTCCTCCTTTCCGACTCACACAGCACAAATGAAAGCAGAAGCTGAGACACGCATGCAGCCTGGATGGAGTCACCACCCACATCACCTCGGCAGTTTCGTTTTATCAAATCCTTTATTGAATCTTATCATCTTAACATCTGCGAGACACTCAAGGCTAACCAACTGAGATAGTCTAACTGCCTTTTACTGGCTGACTAGACAGAAACACTAGTTTTTACTGGCAGCCCAATCAATGTTCACATCATGTACGACCTGGGAATGAGATAATTAGTATAATATATGACATGTTAAATAAATGTGTTGGACACATTTAATTAACAGCTGTAGCCTCTTTACTCCAAATACTGAAGGTCCTGATTCGGAACTATTCAAAATGTCGATATCATATAAGTTAAGGTTTAACTGTGGAGGAGAGAAAAAGATTCGTTAGTGTCTGAGCTAAACAAATCTGGGTAATTAGCTAAGCGGGAACTGGATCCGAAATGGAAGCGGCTATCAGAAACCATCCCTTCGGACTCTGCTGCTAACTCAGAAGAAGTGTTCAGCTTTCTGAAATGTCCTTTTTGGGACTTCCTGAGACAGCAAGCACCAAGATCCAAACAGGAAACTCTCCAAGAGATTATTTTTTATTTTTTTAAACCACAGAGGATTTGCTCATCTGGCTTGCTGTCTGTGGTTGATACACCCCACAGGCCACAGACACAATTTTCCATGCGGACATGTTCGTTGGTCACCATCAGATGACTGGGAAACAGAATCAGTTAAGAGCCTGAACTCAGCATTTTCCTGTGTTCTCTGTGTAAAAGATACTGCAGTAAAATTAGTTTTCAGGATGACGCTGGCCTCCTTGGAAATCACCACTGATGGAAAGTTGACTAATCTAAGAAAGGATACTGTGGAGCATTGTGTCTGAATACCCCTGCTGATAAGCACCTATAGCGTAATAACATGAGCAGGAAGGATGGAAAAAATGCCATCTGAGCAACCCCCCTTCTGTTCATGCACTTCTTCCTAAATATTTGTTTAGGGGGTTTGCTTTGGAGAACTATTCTGAGTGTACTTCCTATGTTCACCATCCCTGAAGCTCCGGCTGGTGAATAGTAAAACACTCATTGTCGGTCGGTGGTGGAGAGCATGTCACGGGGAGCAAAATGAGACGCAGCACCAGGGTGAAATGGCCTCTGGCGATCCTGGCATATATGGAGCTTTTGATCCATAATAGTTTTCCATGAAGGCTTTCATCCTGACCTACTGAGCTTATTGAGTGGTATTCTGAAATGACCTCAATATGGCAAGAAGAAAAATACGTAGAACTCACAAGCTAGAGATGGAAGATACCATATCCAAATGTCAACTCGGTCAACATGAAACACCTTGTCTTGTTATCTTAATTTGAAATTTAGGATATTAAAGGTTATTCGCAGAGGTAGCGTTTTTGTTTTTTTAGACCCGATTCCAACCAGAGTCCTTTAACGATGAATCTGCCGATAGTGATACCCCATCCGATACTTATATCTACTTAAAATATAACCCAAATATATGTCATCCTGGCTCCTGTACTTACATATTTTGGGTTTGAAATGACTGGTGCAAAAACTTTTGGAAAAGGTCCAGTGGATTATTACAAAAGTTTTTCTACCTAAAAGTCATCTAGACATGAAAATATGTAAAAGTAGGACTCAGGTCTAAAAAAAGTGGAGGGATATGATGGTCCATTTAGATCAGTATAACAACCTCTGGTATAGAGCTGAAATAATTGGCTGATGGACTGATTAATCAATCAACCAAAAATCAATTGGTAGCTATTTTGTTAATTGATTAATCATTGAAGTCATTTTTGAAGCAAAAACACCAACTAACTTCCAGCTTCCAATATGTGAGAATTTGCTGCTTTAATCAGTTTTACATTCATTTATTATGTTTGGGTTTTGGACTGTTGGCCAGACAAAACGAGACACATGAAGACCTAACACTGAGTTTTGATTAACTGTGATGGACATTTTTCACTACTTTCTTACATTTTATAAAACCGAACAAGCAATCAAGAAATGACAAAACCACCTGGCTGGTAATCATATTTACATTAATATATCTGTCTGCATATTTTGTTGTGTTTAACTCATTCTACTGTACTACTATTGACAGATGGTTTAGAAATATATTAAATTTTAGCTTGTTTATGTTCTAAATGCTTGGAACTCTCTGCAAAACATTTAATTATTTAATGGTTTGACTAGAGATATTCATCTTCAACCATTTCCCCACTTACATTTCTGCAGGAATTCCCACTGTGTGTGGGCTCTTACTTATTGTCTGCATACTAAAATATCCAACCCAGAATCCACAGCACTTATATGTGTATATAACGCCATTAAAACTACTTCCTTTAACACGGCTAACTTCACACAGTGTGGCTCTGGATTACATCACTTAGTGGAACCACAGTCAAAACCACACACGGATGTGAAGAGCAGACATCCTAACGTCTGCTTTTACACTAACATAGTCTAGATTGGGGATTTCCACAACATTTCCTCCCACTGCATTGACACTGATTTGTGTTTGTGTATACCACTGGGTAACACTTCCACTTCTGACCACCACCTGCAAACAGCTTGGTCAGCACTCAGCTGTTCAGCTACAATGACATCATACTTTCTCCTGTAGTAGCCACACAAACACAAACACTTTGCATGCACACATAAGGCGATGAAGATGTAGGAAAACATTTCATGCATCCTTATCCTGTTTGTGTCTTGCCTTTTAGCATCATCTCTCTCTGTGCCAGAGCACAATCACAAAAGGGAGTAACCCACCCAGTGGATGCATGGTTGACTTTTGCAGGATTGACGGTCGATGCTGGTGGTGCATTTTGCTATGGGGGACATGTCAAGACAAGGGAGCAAGCCTGGGAGAGATATGAGGGTCTGCGCTACAGTAGCCGAGCAACACAACAAGGGTGTGGTGACTCGGAGAGAGGAATTTCCTCGGGACAGACAAATGTTTGAGCAATTATTCTAAACAGGCGAGAGGATAGACTTTTCTTGAGCAAATAAAAACGTGAAAAATACTCTGTCGTTAGCATAAAAGTGGTTTTTATATATGTATATTTTGCTTTCCAGGGATCCCTGTCCAGAGGAAAAAAACATCCGATACCATCCTTTCCCTTTACTGGCCAAACAGGTTCCCAAAGAGAAAGAAAAGATAAAGTTTTTACAGCGGGTAAATATCGTCTGTCTGCCTCCACAGCTCAAGTCCATATGGTTTAAATACGTATTGAAGTATTTTATGGGTACAGACTGGGCTGGGTTTGTGTGGCAGGAATGCTGATATGATCCATATCTCCGACAGGATACTGCTGGAGAGACAGAGAGAGGACAAACAGGAGTGTCCCCACTTTCTCACACTTTTCTCCGGCATTTCCAGCCACCAAACGTCGAAACACTAGAGTCATTCCGTTGGAAAACTTCTAAACAAGTAACAGGTTTCAGCTGGCCGAGCTGCCGCTGCTGTCTCGGCTCATTAGCGTGTCTTCACAGATCGGTGCTCGCCTGAACTACTTTTTTCCTACACACCGCAAACTCGCTCGAACGGCTCCAGGCGCTTTTCGGCGCTTGTGAAATGAAGCCAAAGAGACAAAAAGCCACAGTTTGTTCTCTTACCTTTTCCCACAGTGAGCTTTCAAGTGTCTGAGACCTCCGTGTTTCCCTCCCGCTGGAGTCCTTCCCGTGAAGCAGCTGTGGTCGGAGTGAAGGACCGAGGCAGCGGCCAGACTGCTACTCACTAGACCCTCCCATACTGCTGCATTCATGACCCCTCGGAACATTTAGCATTCATCTATGCCTGTGCTCGCTGGAAAACAGGGCTGCAACTGACAATAATTTTTATTTTTCTCAGATATTTTATTTAAAGGTTCCATATTATATTCATTTTAAAGTCCATACTTGTATTTGGGGGTCCTACTAGAATAGGTTTAAATGGTTTAATGTGCATGAGAGGGCTGCTGCAGTTTTTCCAGCCTCTTTCTGCACACTCTGTTTTAGATGAACAGGACAAACTGTGCTTTGCTTTTGCATTCACCATCTTTCTGTTACCCTGAGTTGGTTTTAGTGAGGAAAAAACAATGGCGGACACCAAGGTGGACTCAGGAGGTTTTCATGGGTGGAGACAGTCCACCTACTGATTGGCTGGAGGATATGATCAACAGATCCCCTTGTGACATCATAAAGGGAGGTAAATCTGAATGAGGTGTTTTCTCACACATTTACTGAAAGATGGAGCAGGGGAATAAACACATGGACTGGACACATTTATTTTGAGAAGGCATTAGAAAGTGCATTTGGCACAATATGGGAACTTTAAGTAAGAATAGCAATGCTAATGTACAGAAAACAAGAGGGATGTTGCTTTACTATATATGGAAATGCAGAAAAATTCAAAAGTCATGAGAAGAGGTAAGAGCTATAATCGAAAAGATTATTTCAAAACAAATCTTAGATGACCCAAAGCTTTTTCTGTTGGGTGTGTATCTGGAGAAACACAATTGAAGTAAAAATAAATAAGAATTTATAGATCTCAGCCTGCTCTATGCCAAAACATGTATTGCAACAGACTCACAGACTCAGGCACTACTCAGTGGATAAGATGGATGTTATCAAGCCTTCTGTTACAGAGGATAACTTATATTTTAAAAGCTACACAGCAGGTATTTGAGAGCATTTAGACGCCCTTCATTAATTATGTGAAGGGATTGGATCTAACAGAAGAGACTGACTGCAGACAGTGCAGTTTCCGATCTTCTAGAATTAATAATTTTCTTAAGAGGCCTACTTGTTATATTTTACACAAAGGAATTAGAGTACTCTGTTCTGTGTTTCTGTGTTTTTCAAAGCAGCAATCTACTGATGTTTATACACTATATGTATATAACATGTTGTATTTTATGTAGTTGAAAACTCAATAAAAATATTGTGGAAAAAAATAGCAATACTAAGCTGCCCAAATAGTCCTTAAAGTACCAAAAGTAAAACAATTCATTATACAAAATGGCCCATTTCAGATTCATGTACATTATATTATAGGGTTAGAGTTACTGATGCATTAATGTGCATGTCACTTAAATGTCACTGCTAGAAAAGGTGGAGCTAATTTTAACTGCTTTATACAGTACAGGGAGGCTTAATACATAATAATGTGTCAGTATTTGTTAGTTGACTAATATTTTGTATTGATAGTCTAAATCTGCAACGTAACTAACATGTCAAATAAATGTAGTTGAGTAAAAAGCAGTAAAGTAATATTGCATTCAAAATGTTGTGGAGTAAAAGTGCAAAGCAGCATAAAATGGGGATAAGGCATAACAAGACAAGATAAAAACAGATATTTGTCTGCGTATGTACGTCTGTGTGTGTAAGTGTCTCTCTAAGAATCAGTGCAATTTATTTTTTATTTTTGTGAACTGTTTCCAGAACTGTCACACTACTGCTGACAATATTTACACTTTTTTCAGCTAAAAAAGGCCCCTGCATTAATGCTGCGTGTGGCATCCTGAGACAGAAATAGTCCACATGTTATCGAATATAGTGAAAAACACAGATTTGGCAAAGAGTATAAAACACATTTGAGACAGAGGGTCAAATGCATACCACACATTTCCACCAGAGCACTAAAAGGGCGATTAGAAAATTCTCGACTGTACCTGAATGCAGCATGGTGCCCTCGCTGTTTGAGATTGCAGCGCCTCCACGCTAATGGCTGAGAGGATTTAACCGTTACAAGGTCCCTCCCCTTTACGGTTAGAGAATGATGACGTCATTTTCATCAGGAGGTGTGTGCCATTTAAGTTGTCAGCATTAGTCGGGATTTCCATTATCCCACCAGCAATATTTCTGTGTAAAATGTGAGATGAATACTTCGTTTATTGTTGCTATCATTATTATTATCATTATTATATAAGGGAGTGAACTTTGACCCAAGTGCTTTTCTCCCACAGTGCAACAGGAAATCACACTACAGGGATTTGAGCTTTTTAACATGCCATTCCCTCAATGAGGTCGTAAGTTCATTCACCCTCCAGTGCAGTGCACTGTAAAAACACAGCAGCCCCAGTTTAAGAACATTTCAGGACCTTCAATATGCACATTGTTAACCCACAGTATTATTAGCACTCACAAATCTTATCAAGTGCTCTTTTTAAAGTAAATCAAGAAGTTTTATTGTGCTCAAAAAACAACACCTAGCGGCAAATTTCTGGTGTTCTGGTTTAGCTTCTCATGGAGGGAAGTAGAAGTAAAACAAAGGCTTAGTTGTTGAGAGGCTGGATGCACAAACTGACTGTACAAACTGATGTAAGCCTACGTCTCTGTATCCTGGCTCTTTGACAGTAATTTGGACATTTCTCTGCAGTTTCCATGGTAATACCCACATACTGTAGCATGAGGAAAAACGGTGCACAGTGGCACCTCCCAGTCCCATGCAACAGCGATGCTATTTCTGTAAGCTGTCTGGGAGCGGGAGCTACCGGCTAATGTGTGTTGATGGGAGAAAGATGAGTGTTTGAAGTGCAGCTGCAGTTCAGGGAGAACACAACCCCACATATTGGTTCACAACACACCCATACTCTCTACCATTCTCCCCTGTCCCTCTGTAAACTCTTATTTTGACACTATACTACACGGTGCGTCATCTGATTCTGTAAATTTAGCTGGTTGGATTGTATGGAGACATCTACAGTGTTGAAATTCAGATATTTACTTGAATCAGTGCACACAGAGTCACTTTGGAGTCTAAGTGTCTTACAGCCCAATGACACAAGCACTTATTCCATGCTGAAATCAATTCATTTAAATGGAATTAAATCAGTGGACTGGCTCGTGGAGGTGAAACAGAATTGTGTTTTCACATGTAAACTCGTGCCTTTGAGATAATTCAACTTGACTGTGCAGAGGGACCTGGTCCAATATAGAAACCAAGCAATAATATTAGCTGTGTCACACCACCCAATTTAAAACACCCTGCTCTGCCAGACTATAAAATACTCCACTAAAGAGAAGTGGCAAAGTTTGTAATCCTTCGTTAAACAGAAGTGGATGGCACAAATACAATTTCTTGAGTTAACCGTTTGAAACCGAGACTCAAAGAAGTCATCACTATCAGTGAGCCTCCAGCTCATGAAAGTGGCAGCAATAAAAAAACATTTAAGTATTATTTACAGCCACATGAACCATGTCAACATTAACAACAAGGCTGTACTAACTTCACCAAACCGAACAACTCAGAAAAGCTGATATTGGATTAACTTCAGCATGTTTTATATTATTGTTAGAGTAGAAAATTTAACTGTTATTGTTACATGCTGACAAATAAATCAGATGTCTGCCTTGAAGACCAATAAGAACCAGATCGTGAACTCTCCCCCTATTTACCTTTCAAGGCTGTTTGAAAGAACTCAATTTGTAAGTTGAATGAAAATGTTAAGTGTCAAGTAGTACACATTACATGGTAGAAAAATCCATCCATTAATGCATTATCCATATCACTTATCCTTCAGGGTTGCAGGGGGGCTGGAGCCAATCCCAGCTGGCATTAGGCGAGAGGCAGGGTCCACCCTGGACTGGTCGCCAGTCAATCACAGGGCCCACACATAGAGACAGACAACCACTCACAACCTGAAGTCAATTTAGAGTCACCAATTAACTTAACCTGCATGTCTTTGGACTGTGGGAGGAAGCTGGAGTACCTGGAGAGAACCCACGCAAACACAGGGAGAACATGCAAACTCCACACAGAAAGACCCCAACCAGCCGAGAGGGCCAAACCCAGAACCTTCCTGCTGTGAGGCAACACTGCTTGGTAGAAAAGCCTGAGGTGGAAATACAGTCACGAATTGTCAGAGGAAATTTTTGTTATTCAAAAATGGATTATAGAGTAGTACAGTAGACTCTGGTGTCAACATGTCACCATTATGCTGGATTTAAAGGCTGCTGTTCTATTCTTGAACATTTTTTCTACAGCTGAGATGACAGTGTGAGGACAGAGTGTAGGACACCTTTTCATATACCATTGTTTTGATCAAAAATAAATGAATAAGCACAGGACATACAGAATAACAGCATCGATTGTGGCGTCTAAAACTTTAGAAAGGACAAGCTGTTGATTAACACCAGCACCGAAAGTTAGTTTTAGTTTCTATTTCTGATTCTATTTAGTTTCTGTTTCTGAGGGTGTTCTGACATCTCTCCATGCAAGATGTGAGATTCACAAACCTCTGAGTGTTTTTAATGCAAATTCAAAAACTTAACTGTTGCATTTCTGTTTTAGCTAAAAGTATCACTTTGAAAGGACTGCTTGTGTGTTTAAAGCTGCACAAACAAAGACCTGTGAACCCTTCATTGATTTAACAAAGTTTATATAACTCAGTATATGGTTAACTGTGTTTTCACCCTCAGGACACAACGTCACATTATCAATAATAACTGTGTGTAACTTAGGCTTGGCATTTCTCATCTTTTTACCCACACTGGTCGTTATGGATCAGTGAACACAGAAAACAAGAGATCAAGCTCCAGACTGCTACTGAGTCACCCATCGTGTCCCAGAGGAAGTTTAATCAGGAGAGTGGAGGTGGACTAGATGTCCTCGCTTCACCCTTACTGTACTAACACAGCTGAAATGTGAGGACACAGTGACACTTAGTGGTTGTACACATAGTACAACCTGCATGCACATCACTGTATCAGACAATCCTGTAGGCACAGTGAGGAACACCTATGACAAGGAGCAGAAGGAAATCCACCACAATAACCTGTCTGCTCTCATTCTCTTCTTTGGCTAAAATCATTATACAACCATCTGACAAGGTCTGGCTAAAAGAACAGAAACGGGATCTGGACTCTTTTTCCTCATTTTCCTCATAAATACTTTAAAGGAAAAGGTCCTGCACACTGTCAGCAATGAATTTATTAGAGACATATTCTTTAAATTTATGCTAAAGTCACGGGCTGTAACAACAAACACCTGCCACCTGACTGAACACACATACATTTAAAGAAAACGCGTTAAAATGAGACAAACAATATATGTCAAAATACTGTGTGTAGAATACAAATTAAAGTAGAAAATATAGATAATTTAAAAAAAAAAAAGATCAGATGTGCAGTGAAAAATAATCACAATTAATCAACAACAGAGCTGGAATGATTGGCCGATTAACTGATTAGACGAGGAAATCTATTGGCAGCTACTTTGGTAATGAATGTCTTGTTTGAGCAAAGACTCATTGGTTCAAGCTTCTTAAATGTGATTTATTCTTGTTTTCTTTGTCTATCAAGGTAGTAAACTGAATATTTGGACTGTTGATGAGACGAAGCAAGATGTTTCAAAACTTCACTATGGGTTCTGGGAAATTGGGATGGGAATTTTTCACAATTTGCTGTTTTACAGACCGCATAACCAGATAATCATCAAAATGATTAGTGGATTAATCAATAATGAAAGGGATTGTTAGTTGCAGTTCAAAAAGTGGATGGTCGTGGCAGATCAGATAGTAAAAAGTCTTTTCTCATATCACAAAAGGAAAAATCTTCATAATTGTGAAGAACTAATCATACATCTGCAACAAAACATTCAAGTAAATAATCTGATGTTACACAACACGAGGCCAATAATTTATTGCACTCATGTAAAAATAGTGGAAACAGTTGTTTCTGGTAGTATAAAAAATCAAAGTGCATGCAGACCTGACCACTAGAGGGACCTAAAATCAAACAAATGTAACACCCCTCCTCTGTATGCCTTTCTGTCTTTATGATTGCATAATAATGAATATTCTTTATATAAGGTGTTTTAGGTGACTAATTTTACCAGCCCTGACATCTGATGAACCAACCCTACCCATTGCTCATGCTCATTCTCCCCTTCAGAGGATAAGTTTGGGATTTGTAAACTAGGCCAAAACTAAATAAAAAGAATTACATTTCTCCACGAGACAACATTTATAACCACCGACCTCGTCTGCCTCCTCCTACTCTTGCTTGGAGCTGATTTTTCTTCAAAATAGTGCTATTAGTAGCAGAGAATGTGGGCTCACTGGTTTTCTCCTCTCCAAAGTGTCTTTTATCTTGGCTCCCTCTGGTGTCTTTTTCCTCGGTAAGCTGGAGTCAGTTGAGTAAAAGACACTGCTGGGAACAGAGACAGAGTGAGTGAAAATTCCCCCTGCTGCCTCTCATATAAAATGCTCCCAAATCGCAGCCAATGGCCAGCATGGATTATCATTAATCATGAGTAGGTGTTGTCATCAGACTAAAGTGAGGAGGTCAGAGGAAAGAAGCGAGGGGAAAGGGGGAAGCAGGTGGGAAAGGAAGGGCGAGGGAGGGGTGAGACGGATGAATCAATGCAGTGTAGTCCCACTGGCAGCTTATACAAACAGACTGAATTGCTTTCAGTGGCCGTGCTTTGCACAGTGATGCCTCTATGGGGTTATAGACACACATCTGTATGGGTGGGATGTTGTCTGACTATCAGGCAATTTAAACCTATATAACTGTGAATCTGGGCTGGACAGACTTTTGTTCAGCAGACCATGTTCACAAGGATGAGCAAGTCGCCAAACATAAAAACCAGGAATTGAGGAGACCTTAAAAAGTTTAATCCCATTTCACTTGGGCGAAATATCCAGCTGTGGCGCTCAAATATGTAAAGCTAAAGGAGTGCATCCATGCTTGTGTTTGTGCCTCTAATCCAGCTTATATACACAGAGCCACAGTATAGCAGGGTGTTGGATGCAGGGATGGGTTAAGGGCACAATATCTGTTAATACTTTTCAATGCAAGAGGAAGAGCAGTCTCTAAACCCTAAGAAACTATATGCTCTCTCCCTCTCTCTGTGTCTCTGTGAGTCTGTGCTATAGTACAGTATAAACCTGCATTTGCAGAAAACTTTTCTCTTCAGCTTCCAAATAGAGCCCTTTGTGTCTGATCCCATCCTGATAAGAACTAAAGCTGTTTACGAGATTTAGAGAAGGAAAGAGAGAGAGAGAGAGAGAGAGACACTAAGAGGGAGACAGAGAAAGATAGGCTGAAAAATGGAGAGTGAGAGAGGATTAGAAAAAGAAAGACAGAAGTAGCGACAGATATTCCTGTCCCTGAACCGGTAGCGCGGAACAACATAATCCCGGATTTTTATGGGCGTTGTTTTTCTTGAAAAGCTTTTGGATTATGAGTGGCTGTTGTATCATAACGCCTGTATCTCATTGTGCTCTGGAGATTATAAACACGACCTCACTGCCCACGCAGCTCAGATGAGTGGAGCTAAGAGGTCAAGACACATGGCAAGGAGAGAGACTGAGAGAAGAGTTTGAAAAGATTAGACTAAGAATTAAAAAAACAATTCTCTATATTTTTCTCTTATATACTCAGACACTTCATTGGTCCCTATTAACTGTAAAAAGCATTAGAGCTTTTATTTGCAGTGTCAAAGCCAGAATGCTTTGTGAACCTGTGCCATCATCTTCACCACTGAATATTTTAAAAAGCCATGGAAACAAGTCTCATGCAGCCTCTCTCATTGCACTGAGAGAGCTTTCCAGCTGGTGTGCATATCATCCTCCATGTATGGGACAACTGACTCCCATCACACATGGATACCTGATAAGTTAAAGGGTCATCACTCTGGGTCCTCCTCTTGTTCCAGAGCGGCCCATGTGTGACAAAATAGGTGTCGCTGCATTCCTAAACAACACATATGTGTGTTTTCTCTTCTACTTACCACTGTAGTTCAGCTTGGTCATATGAGATCGCCAGCATGGTAAACAGAAACCATCAATGACCGAGTTCAATGTCAAAAGTTTTTTTGAAAGCATCACACCTTTTCCACATTTGGCACTGAATTTCAACATCAGCCTCAATTAGACTATAAGGACCTAGGCAACAATTATTCCTGCAGAGGACAGTGTGTTCCCTGCAAAGGTGTCCCTGCTGCACTCCTGTTGTGTTTACATTAGTGCAGAGCCTGACAAAGCATAAGGAAGTGACATTTTGAGAACAGAACATCAAGTAGTGACCCAGCTCTCTTCATTTCCTCCTTGCTGTGTTTATCAAAGTCAACTGGATGTAAGGAGGCCGCTATCATGAATGTCCTAAAGCCTACTGTATGTGTGTGACCATTGCATTTATATATGAAAAGAGCATTTGTGGAGTTGTTGCCCCTCAGTCCTCTCACATCACCAGTTTGGATAATGGGGAAAGACAAAGGAAAGTAATAATGTCATCACATTGTAAAGTATCATACTATTATTGAACTAACTCGAGGGCCAAAGGAGAGACATACAGTGGTGATCCAAATTGTGTTTAAAGCAGTTCTTAGCCATATTTTTATTATAACAATGGATTAAATGACCGTGTGTGAAATGGGTCACTCGTAGTGACACACACACACAAACTGACAGATAATTGTCACCCGACTCTGGTGATCCCCTCAGCTCTTAAACTTTCTTTCAGCTCAATGCTTTGTTTTTACAAACGTCAACTTTACTGTCTGGTTCACACTCACCGCCATCATCAACCTTTTTCCCCACTGCAGCAGGCAGCTGTTTTCAGTGAAAAAGCTCTAATAAATCCACTATCCTGCCCAGCACCAGACAGACAAAGAACTTAGCAGCTACAGAGCCAGAGGCCAAAACAGTGCTGAAAGGAGAGTGAATATTGGACTTATATTTTCAGAGAGGCCAGAAACAAGACTCCAAATGAATGCTAATGTTGCTCTGTGTCTACTGGCTGGAAGTGCGTGCTAACATTTTTGTCATAACAATTCGACAGTGTTGTGTTTACAACTTGTTCTGCTGCCCCAAGTGGCAAAAAAATCAATTAATGCTGCTTTAAGAGAAAGCTATTTTACTAAAACTAATAAATGCAACTTCTCCCGCATCTTCCAGCCGAACTTTCAGGTTAAAGGTGCAGTGGCATCAGGTCAAGAGTATCGTAGATGTTCTTTATTGAGAACATCTCTCCCTGGAGGATCTCCAGATGCTGCCATACCAGCTGGGAAATGTTGTCATTCACTCTGTCATGTTGCTCTTGAACTTGAGGTTCAACAACTGCATATTGTCACGTGTTAGCATCTACCAGCATTCCCAGGGGAAACGCTCAGTCTGAAAAAGAGGTCTGTTCTTGTGGTTTGACCAGTCACAAGGAAAGTTGGGGCTTAATGCAAATGTCTGCATTTATAAAGGACTGGAATGTCTGGAAGTTTTGATGATTGATCTCATTATTTTACACTAGAGACCATTTTTCAGATTTTTCAGATAAAGTAGAGAAAAGTGCAACATTCTTGCATCTATTGTTATTATGCAAATTAAAAATTAATCAGACCATATAAATGTAGGCGCCTTCCTCTGCAGATCATTCAGCTCACTTCCATGTATTGTAAGTGACATTTAAAGTGAAGGAATTAGACTGAGAGGAGATCAGTGTAAGGTGTGTCTAGGATGTCTGTAATGTAATTTTAATGGAGCTAACTGTAGTGTAGTTACCGCTAATGAGAGTCTCAAGCAACGCTCATCTAGCTTTCATGCTGCGATGCAAGGCCATCAATTAGCAATGAGGGCGGAGACTGGTCTTTCATGCTCATCGTAGCTTTGAAGGAATTAGTCCGTTTGAACATTTACATCTTTGAGAGAGAGAAAGAGAGAAACAGACATGAGGAGAGAGAGCTGAGATGGTAGGTTGCACCCTGCTGCTATCTGAGATAAAGTATTCTTTGCCGAGGGCAGCTCTGTCTTTCAACTCAACTTACAGCCTGTGATAAGTGATCTACTGTAACTTTTTTACACTGTAACTCACATTATTCTGAGTTTCAAAAATCACTGCTCAAGTAAAAAAAAATGGCTTCCTCAGCTGTTTCAATTTTATAAATGAATACAGAGTTTTCCAGATTAAGAGAATTTATAGGAAATAACCTTTAGAATAAGTGGAAAGTCAGCATATGTTTGAATTTTGACCAAGAAAAATGAAACAAAATATGATGAACAATGTCCACTCAAACATATACTGTATGTAGTCCCTTACTTTCCCCGAGAGATGTGATTAGTCACACGTGGAGGCCCAGGAAAAAACACAAGCAGTATGACTGACAGACAGAAGGAGATACACAGAGAGACAGGAAGGAGCGCAACAGTGAGCGCTCATAAGACGAGGTTTAGGAAGAACAGGGGAGCTGCCATCCAAATGGATAACACAACCAGCAACAAGCAACAACAACAGTGACAGCTACACCTTCCAGCTGCTGCCTTTCATATGCTAATGTTGGTATTACTGCCTGCCAACGCAACACAGAGGACAATGTGTGTGTTTTTGCGTGTGCACATGTTTATGTGTGTTTATTCCAAATGAGACGATGCACTCACATGGTATTGGTAATACGAATCATCTGGCAAGGCTTTGAAACATATGCACGCGTTCACACATATTACTGTGTAAAAAGCTTTCATCTTTGGTTTGATGTTTTTACATGAAAATGAAAATGAAATGCGATACAATATTGTACTGAGCTAGGTTTGTGATGCCAGTTGGCGGCCAAGGGAAATGGCATTTTTCTTAAAGGACAAATCTGGTGATATTCTACATTTTTCTTACTGGCAACAAATCCCATGAAAAGACCAGAACCAACATTTTACTGATCCTAAGTATTCTCTGTCAAGCCAAAGCCTGATACACTGTTGCTTGTTCCTTTGACCTTTGTTGTTGTCCATAAACTATTCAAAAAAACTTAAATTAGCCATCATGTTGCACTGAGTGACGTGTTCTTTCCTTGCAATTAATATGGTTTACTTAGTCCATCCCACGTACACCATTCTGCTGCTGTAAATACTCAATAGTACAGCTGTGATTGTCACCAACATGTACACTATTTACTCCTGTTTCAAGGACGTTTGCTAAAATTTTCAGTGCCCAGTTTTAGAAAATTACTTAAGTTTGACTGATCTTTGTTTTGGCCACATTTGGCAGCAGAAACAAGTTGTGAAGCAGCACTATCATTCAATTAGAGTTGTGTTTCTGGCCACCTGCCGAATGTAAGTCCAATGTTAATTTTCTGTTTTTGGTCATCCTCCAACTTCTGAGGGAAATATCAGCCATTTTCATTGCTGAATTCCCCACTATGCTCACCGGCTAATTGCTGACTATGTCTGCCTGATGTTTGGTGCTGAGCTGCAAGTATACACTGTATTTTTAAGGCTTTTTCACAGAACGCAGCTGCCTGCTGGGGCCCAAAACAATGCTATGAGAGCTGTGAGAGTGAACGGTAATTTGTGGCTGGACAGCTAAACAATGAGCTGAAATTTGTAATGAAATTCCTAAAGCCGAGTGGAGATATAGATTCAGGTGATAACTCTCTACAGGTTTATCAATATGAGTGACCTGATTCATTTTGTCACGTTTTCTCATTGTCAGTTTTTAGATTAGTTATTCATTCATTTCATTATAATCTTAAAAAAGGAACTTTTTCTCTATGAGGTTTTGTATGTGATAGCTGCACCACAGAACAAAACACTCATTAACAGCTCTGATGATTATGGTGAGGAAAAGTAAGGTCATTTATATTTCATGTGTCATGCATTAAAAGGTGCCCAGCCTGCACTGGCTTACAAGACACTACAAACATAACAAACAGGAACAACAACATAGAACAATGAGAGCGAAAGAAAAAATGGAAAACACTCCCATACATGTTAATCAATGTCTAACCAAATAGACAACACAGTCCTGCTCCTTAGACATTACAGCTATTAACAGACAACTTTAACATAAAGCACCCTTGTCTGTTGTTCGTAAGACTTTAACACAATTTCAGGTAGGTGTAACACTATTAATGTACTGAGGTCTACATTCATCTCATATACAAAACAAATCAGGACTTTCTGTAGACATTTTAGGAAATGCCTGTGTCTAAAATTATGACATAATGGACAATAGAACAAAAGTGAATTTCATTTTCGATCTCCCCCTGAATCACACAGGATTATGAGAAGCTAATATGCAGGACCATGTGGCAAACTCCTCATGTCTGCATGGATTATCTCATAGTCCAGCAGCATTTGTCTCCATTTCAGCTGTTTTGTTCAGCTGATTTCCCATTTACTCCAGTGAGTGAGGGAAATGTGACAAATGAATGTGATTAGACTATTTTGAGCTGCTCTATTAATGTGTCCACGTGCCTGCCTTTGTGTGTGCACACAGGCGTGTGTGTGTGCTACCCCATGTACATGCCTCTCCAAGGCTGTCATGTGGTCTGTAAAGCTTCTCTCCGTGGGAATCGACTATCTATTCTGTGACAGAAGTGCACCAGTGTCTCTGATTGGCACATGTTAAATCCCTCTCTGTGTAACTGGGAGGCCAACAACTGGAGCGTGTGTGGGTGAGGATGTATGTGTGCAAATGCCACAGATCCCAAAGGAATTAGGTTGATTTTTGAGGGCTTCCAAGCAGCCCTGGGATCTTGCATGCATGTGTGTCTCCATTTGTTATCTTGCAGTCCACATGCTGAGTTTAACTGTGCTGCCAGAGAACAGTGCAGAAGACAAATCCCATGCCTAGGTTATCCATGATTCACCCGTGTTATACTTAAGAGAGAGAGAGAGAGAGCAATGGAGAGACAGAGAGAGGGAAGGAGAATGCCTTGCTATATAAAGAAGATATTATGGAGGGATCAAAAAAAAGAAATGAAAGCACAGAGGTTGGGGAAAGATGAAAAAAAAAGAGAAGAAGAGCATAAAAGAGGAGGAGAGAGTGTTGAAGGTTCAAGGAGGAGGACGGAAAGGAGAGGAGAGATCAGTAATCTGAACTCTTTGTCAGAGTAACAGATTAGCTCACTGGGTGAAATGATATATGACTGGCACTGGGCCTCCTCACATGCACACGCGCACAATCACGCCCCCACTATGGATCAATTACCCTGTCATCCATGTGTGCAACCATACATCATCACCTCGATTACATCTCACACACACAAACTCTCAGGCACTCGCATGCTGACTCCTATATATTCTATACACACACTGCTAGAACTTCAGCTGTACTTTGTTTCACTGAGCAGGCTGTGTTTGTGTGTCTAGTGTTTTACGACCAAGTTTCTCTACTGCCTGACTTCTGTGGCCTTAATACCTATTACTGTCCATCTGTTTCTCTTGCAGCCAGAGGAGAAACCCACACCCCGCCCCACGACACACACACATGGATGCACACGCACACACACACACAGTTACACCCCAGAGCCGCTGGGGCTGATTCCTCAAATGAACTGCATTGGTCAGAGTGACTGCGTCTGGACAAAGTCATTTGTTGTGAGTAAACTTCTTTGGGCAGTGCAGGTCATTTCAGGCAGTGGAAGAGACTGAGACCACACACACACGCACAGGTCAGTGTGGTCGGGCATGGTGTCGATCACCCCTCTGCTCCTCTTGGTGTAGTCTACTGGGAAATGCCCATAGCTCAGCTAAAGTGAGTTCAATTTAATTTGAACTTCACACAGTAGAGAGCGAGAGAGATAGAGAGAGAGGGAGAGGGAGAGGGGGGATGAGAAGGGAGGGAGGGAGAGAGAGATGGGGGGGAGGATGAGAGCCAATATTGTTTTGTCCTTCTTGAAGTGACACAAACATTTCAGACTTCCCCCATGTCCAGCATCCAGCCCCCTGAGGAACAATGCTGACGCATCTGGAGTTGTATGACTGTGTGTGTGTGTGTGTTTGACTGTGTGTGTGTGTGTGTGTGTGTGTGTGTGTCCTTTTGTGAGTTTGAGCTGATACATTAGTCCATGCCTCTTTCTGTGTGTCTGCCAGTCTATGCTGAAAAGAGACGACTAATATCATATATCCAACAGGTCTTGGCGCAGCCCATATGGCCCTCTTCACATTACTGTACAGTATCATTTACATTTATTGCATGCGCTCCTCTGCTTAGCCGTCCCCCCCTCGTGCCGCTAGGGAGCGCTGCTCCACTTCACAGCTGAGCGTCAAGCTGCGCTCTCCATCTTCCAGGCGGACGGACGGGAGCGCACCAACAGTCTGCCTGACTCCCCGACCGCATCGCACCTCTGTCCCGTCACTCTGGGCTACTTTCTCGTCTCTCCCTATAAAGAGGATAAAGAGGGGATTCTCGGTGCAAAACAAAAGCCTGATTGCGGCGGTTTAAGTTGGATGTTTCCTCCATGTTGGTATGGCTTCATAACTAAGTTTCCTGTCTCACCAAGAGAGGAGAGGAGAGGAGCGGAACTTTCAGGGGACCTTTCCTTGCACCGGAGTAGCGCGCTGGTTTTAATCCAGGGGGTCACGTCTAGTTTCTCTGCGGCCCGGCTGCGGCAGGTGGATGGTATGGTATAACTTTACCGCTCCAGTCGAACCTGAGCGGCCGGTGCGTGAGAGGAGCCGATTTATGGTACTGGAGAGGGGATGCGAACCTCTCCTCCGTCTCGGATAGCGGAGCGGCTATGAGGAGAGAGGTTCACCTGCTGGGCTAACAGAACAAGACCACACTGCACCAACAGGTATGGATCCCTGGATCGCCTTTACACCTGCACAGACCAGCCCGGTGCATCTTATGGTTTTAATGTTGTTTTCGTTAACGCCATGATAAGTGTGCGTTATAAAAAAAAAAGGGAATTCGAGGCACACCTGGCGTGCATGAATATGCCTGTGTAAACAGTCCACTGGTTATCTCATCTTTGAAAACCATTTACGCACAGAATGGATTACACTTCATCTGTTCTATTTTAGTGAATTGACAAGGATTTGATTATATGAAGGCATGAGAGTTATGCAAAAAGATTGCTCATGGCAATATCCCATCAGCCTGCTCTGGTGTGGTATCACTTTTATTATCACGGTTGTGATTTTACAGCAGAGACAAATGATTGCGGTTGTTTTAGGTGTTGCACAGTCTATAGCCTATAGGCTTGCCCTCCTCTGTCGCTCTTTCTCTCTCTCTCTAACACACACACACGAGCGCGCACACGCACACACGCGCGCGCGCGCACACACGCACACACACACACACACACACACACACACACACCGGGGCGCAGATCTTAGCTGTGCGTCTATGGGCATATGGCGCCGGGTTCAGTGCGCTATTTTAGGCAGAGCTGGTGCTTAGCGGCTGCAAACAGCAGTCTGACTTCCTGATGATTGATTGTATGAGTTGCGATTTGTCCAGAGGTGCTAAATAACAAGTATGTTTGTCTTATTTCACCAAGGAAGAGCAGACGAGGAACCTTGACGTTTCCCTTCGCACAGGGTCGTCCATTAAAAAAAATAGTTGCAGTAAACAGTGGTTTGTGTAGTCTTTGCGTGACAGGAACATAATGTGGGTGCATGTAGGGAAACTCATCACCCTGAAAACAGTGATGGGCGTCTTCTGCGCAGGATCACCTGATGTACTGAAGATGGTTATTCATAAGATGACCTTTACTGGTGACAGTGACAACAACATAGTTGCAACAAAATGCATCAGTTTGGTAGAAGAGTTGAAGCGGTGAGGTACTGGCTACTTACTGCTAGATATGTTCACATGCACTGTTAGAGGTCTCCTAATCATGTTATTTTATGGCTGTTCCATTTCTTGACCTTGAGTTGTTTGTGTGAGCATACAAGCTGGTTTGATTTAAACAAAGATGGTCATCCCAACTGCAAATATATTTGACATGCTCCTGCTCCAGCTGTCTCTGTCTCCTACTCTCCCTCTGTTTTCATGAGCCTCTCTGAAGAACATAGCAGAGACGAAGCAGAGAAGCAGAGTGAGGGAGTTACAGAAAAAAAAGGAGGAAAAGAACTGACAGTGAGGCATGATTGACAGTGGAGGAAGATACAGGGAGATGGTGACTAGAGCAGGGAGGAAGACTGGATGTTGAGGTTTATGTGGAGATACAGGAATACATTAAAAGAAACAAATGTGCGGCCGCTGATTAGTTGCTCCTGGAACTGTACTCAAATGTATTTTTAATGTGACCACAGGCCAATGAATGCCATCATGAAATGTTGTAACATCACCGGTTTATTCAGTAAACACTTCTGGTTTTCTGCTCACATTGCTAATCACATGCACACAGATGTGACAGACAGAAGAAATGGAAGTTAGAAATGGTGAAAACAGAAGGAAAGATGAGAGTTTTATTTATTAATGAAGCTTAAAAATGTGGTATACATTTATGTGAGTGTATTATTATGAATCTACTTTTGTGCCATGTCATTTAGGAAGCATGTTGTAACTACAGCCTCCCTCCAACGACAGGCTGCACACCCGCCTCAGTAAATAAAATACAACAGTATAGTACTCCTCCTCATGTGTAATTAATTAGATATGAATTGCCATGTTGGCTGAATCACATTATATTTCCTTCAAAACGAGAAGGAAATATAATGAGACAAGACGAGAGACAGGGAAGACAGCAAAGCGATGACGACTTTTAGACTGAGGACATTTTTGGAAAGAGCTTGAAGGTTGGTTTTAGGTTAGATTACGTTTAGGTTAAGGCTTAGGATATGGGCTACATGGGGGCATACAGGGCACATAAAGCTGATCCCTACAAGGATAACCATTTATTGTAGGCCAACACACGTTTTTTGGCTAAAGATAATGCGTGTGTTTTCATGAATGTGAAGATGAATGCATGTCTTTGCTTTTTATAAATAATCTTTAAAATCACTTTATTACATAGCAATCAGTGGAAAGATGACAGGAAACAACGGCAAGAGAAATGAAAAGAAGTCAAGCAAAAGACGGTT